>NC_091821.1:216440405-216586992 GCF_038994185.2 Dermacentor albipictus | reverse complement strand
CGCTTTTTGGCCTTTCTTTTTTTTATAATTTATCCTCTACTGTTTGCTTATATTTTTCCTTCGTTTTACGTGGGGGGTGGGCAGGGCTGGACCGAAAGGAAGAGCAGTCAACGAGCCAAGTGGCCCAAAAGTTGGGCAAGCGACGCGACGTCAACAGCAGACGTTTTCGTTGCCACACGAGCAATTCCGTTCACGCCGTGGAGCGGAAAAACTGATGCCAGAGACGGAAGCGCAGGCCAGCATGTCTCTCCGGGCTTCGCTTTGTCGAAGCTGAAGAAGACAAACACAGAGAAAACAACTTCAGAGGACAGAAAGAAAGCAGAAAACCGCGTCTCACGTAGTAAAAGATTGCGAGAGAGAGAGGGAGAAAAAAAAAGAGACGAGCCAGAGAAGCGAGCGCGCTGGCTCTTCCTTCCGAAAAGAGCTTTTCGATCCGCGATCCGGTTCGATTGTGAGCCGGCTGTTCTTCCATGTCGGGTTACGTTGGCTTTGCACGGGGACGCCGCCATAGGCACCAACGGGATGCCAGCGTAGCCCATCGATCCTTCGTTGCCGACGCTATAGTGGTCTCGTGTTTTCAGGCGCCCACTTTTTGTCGCCGTCCTGCAAAATCCCAGTTGGCTGACCGTCGAGAGGGAACTAGAAGTAAGAAAAGAAAATATTGGCTTTCGAGGGGGACGTTGATGGGCGCGTAGTTTCTGCGCGTCGCGCGCGAAGCATGCGCGAGCACTTTCAGAGCGTGTAGCTGAAGACAAGCTCTCGGTTCTGGTGCGGGCGCTTTCAGATGGTGTTCAGACAGGCCCTCCTGTTGCTAGAACGAGATGAGTGACTTCGGAAAGACAATAGAGCGGTAGGACCTTTGAATGAAACACATAAAAAAGAAACATAGTTTACACGTCCTTCTAAAGCTGTCGCAGCACTCTTAATATAAATCAAGTCACGTTCACCTTCGCCTACCTTGTGAACGGAACTCTAACAATTGGTAGAAAAAACAATTGCGTAGGTTTTACTTCACCTACATGTAAACGAAGAGCAACTGAGCGGCAAGAGAACCAGAAGGAAAGGTTGGATCAACGACAGAAAGGCGTCCAACGATAGAGTGGTAGGACGCGCGTGACGTTAGTGATATAGGGAAACCGAACTTTTCCACGGAACTGCGAAACTGGGCGTTCGGTGTTCATGGGGCAGCTGAGAGAAATTGTTCACTTGATTTAATATTGAACTGTACTCTACCTCAAAAATACGATACCAAGAGATGATTTTATTCTGTGCTTGATGTGAAAACAACAACAACAACAACAACAACAAACAGCAGCAAAATTTCAACGTTCACTCACTCCCCTACATGAACGTCAGGACCATAACTTCGGGGACTTTTTTGTTTACGCTACGCTTGATGCAAAACAACAATGTGCGCCTTCAGGTGGCTTTTACGTCGAACACCCCATTTTATTGTAACGCCGCTTACTGCTAATGCATTAGGAGTGTTCGCTACTGTAGACTTGAGCAAACTTATGCAGACCATTTGTGGTGGTATTACAAGTTTATATATGCAAAATTTAACTGCTGTGCATTAGTGGTCAGAGATTTTACGGCTTGTAGAAACACTAAACCAACTACATTCTCAAGTGAAAACTATCAATTTTTCGTTAAAAAGTAATGTTACCCGATTTACTGACTACATTATGTCAAAAGTGTTACTTTTGTAGGTTTTTTACTCTAGGGCTTCGCGAAAACAAAAAAAGAGAGAAAAAGAAAGAAAATTTAGTACGACTATTCCAACTTGGAACTTCTTCATTGCCTCAATTTCTTCCCACCTCCCTTATCTTTTGCATTCATTGTCTCAACATAATAAACTTTTCATATAAATTACGTAAAATTTATATGCCGTACTATAACATAGAAGCCCTGAGCAGCATTTCCCTTTAATTTTATGCGTTTTATCAAGCCACTTGAAAACAGCTTATCGCGTATAGCCTATCAGCGGCTGCGTTTTTTATTTAGCACTGAAGCCTTGGAACGAAATCAAGAAAGAATAAAGGAATGTTTCATGTTTCATAAATAACCCCCTACAATTGTAGTAAGTACACACTTCTCAAACCTCGCCGTGGCTGTATTGTGTGACTTTATTTTAAATTCTGCATAAATTATGCAATTTTTCAGGCCACTATTTCATAGCTATTTAGAAGTTCTACTTAATTTTCCGTTTGCAGTGGCACGCCGCACCGGTATTTCTGCTCATTCGCTCTGGCCATGCTCGAATGCACCTCAATCGCGGCATCGCCACCACGGCTAAAGGCGAAAGCAGGCTGGAACCTAGCGTCCTTGCCCAGCGCAGTTTTCTGGCATTCGGAGGTGCAAAAGTACGATTACAATTTACGATATAATTTTTACGAGAATGAAATGGGAAGCATGCGCAGACGATGCAGTGCAACACTTTCTGTTGCACCTTACATCCGCTCAAGTGACACTTACTTTGTGGCAGGGAACATTCAGAGTTGCGTCACCGTTGTCAGATGAAGTACAGCATATTTCATATCTCACACGAACTGCAACAAAAAAGAGATGTGGTGTCGCGGCCGCTGAAATCATGTTTCAACATGGTGAGCAAATAAGTACCTAGGGCACACCCGGCTGTTCATCAAAGCCCTCGTTTTGAGGCTCGGTGACGTGAGGCAATGTGACATTAAATATAATGCTTTCATACATTTCTTTAGAGAACCCATTTCTTCTGTATGTTTCTCATCATGCTCTTGACGTTAGTTTTATGGTTCATTCAAAAAGCTCGGATATGAGCTTTTGAAACGGTTCGTATAGAAACGCGGTGCTGGGCTTATACCTCACTTCGAAAGAATGAGTTCAAGTTTGAGTTCACTCCCTCCGGGGCCGCGGACATGACGCTGGCTGTCAGCGAACTGTCGTGAACTTATAGGCGGATATCTCTACTTCGAAAGCGAGAGAAAGAAAGAAGGTAGAAATGTTAATCATGTTCACAATCAGCCTTAGCGCAAACACAATGGCACAAGAAGGAGGCACGACAAGGAACTACTCTCAACTTAAATCTTTATTGCATCACACCTCTGCCTATTAAAAAAAACACACACACACATGAGGAGCGTGCACAGTAAAGTCCCCATAACATCAGAAAGACCAAGTTAGCGATATCAGAAGAAAGGTTCTAGAAAACAAGATTAACTGCTGTAGATAGAAACAGAGGCAATACTGACACAACCTCACTCAAGTGACCTTATAACAAAGCTTCAGATAATTCTGGAAAACAGCCGCCTGAACGCAGGTCCATATCCTGATGTAAGTGAGGAATGATAGGTACAGGCAGCTGCCCTGAATGTCGTGCGGCGCCTTTCTGCAGGAAGAATGGCGAGATGGTGGGAACGGGTATGGTCGAAGCGCCTGACGTGTACACTCATTACCTCAACGGCGATGTGCTTCGTGATTGGGAGTCTTGAGCGATGGCAATAAATTCAGCCGCTGACTTGCTGCTCGTTAGTCCAAACCATATCCCTAGAGCTTGGGCTTGTATTTCCTGCATTATACGGAGGTTAGCTCTACGGGAGTGGGGGATATGATGGGTTAGTAGTACCATGGGAATTCAACAAATATCACGCTTTACAGGTGCAACATAGATGGTATGGACATCCCGCAGGTATTTCTTGCAAGGAAATTATATAAATGGAACGTATCCGTCGGCCGATTTTTTCCCAGTTCATGTGCAGAATTCAGGAGAGGTCTCTGTCAACACAACTCCCAAGAACCTGTTACTTCTGCCGAAAGATATCAACTGGCCATTGATTGATATCCGATATGCAGACATTAGCTTCGGGAAAGTACGCCCTCTTCGCACCTTTCACGTGACGCCCCTAGTCCTCTTTCTCGAAGACAGTGTGATGCTAAGAAGGCGGTGCTATTCGAGGAGACGGCCCAGGAGGATGTGCTCTTGGAAGCGTAGGCTATGCTTCAAGAAACGTGGGTCTTTCTTCGTTTCGTTCCTTTCACAGTATTCGTATTGTGTGTAATCTTCGCCGATGCAGCACCCGCTTTCCCGAAAGATGGTATTTCACTTTCAACAGCTGTGGCTTTCCGTGAAGCTTTTCAGGGGCAACGCCGTCGCCGCCGGAAAGTGGCGCCGGCTTCTTGGCGCGTTGAGTGGCTCCGCGTCATTAGTTTGAGCAACGCGAATGCTTTTCTCAAGCCATAGGAAATACTTACATGAAGTACCATAAGCACCACGGCAATTAGGGCACCTTGGAACACTTACGCGCCACGCGTCTTCAGAATGGGGGTCAGCGCACTATGGGCACAAGAAATTGTTGGTACAGACCTCTTTTGAGTGTCCAATCATCAAGCACTTATAACATTGGAGAGAATTTGATATCGATGACTGGAACGCATGGGTGGACATGTTCAACTTTGACATGGGACGCAAGGCTATCTCCATCAAATACAAGTTACATGCTGCGCGTGTTTCCGATTCTGGAGAACTGCACGATGAGAGTGCCTCCTGTCGTCAGTGTGGATAAAGATATGAACATCATAAGTGACGCCCACAGTGCCGTCACCGCCACTAGAGATTGTGATAGTATTTTCATATTATTCAATTCTGAGATCCTTCATAAGCACTTTGGTGCACTGTGATGTAAATCGTCCACCGCCAGGACACTCTTCCGTGAGTTTATTCTGACGCCTTTGATCTCGTTTGGTGCAATCCACCCCTGGGAAACAAAACGACGACCTGCCTGTTCAGAAGGTCAAATCGTTGGTACGGCCCACGGGCATGCAGAGCACAGCGTGCGACCAGCACTATGACGAACTCTGCACGATATAGGCGTACTTGCCGACAGTGACGCCACGAGTATTCTTATGTCTGTCGCGTGCCTCATAACGAGCTCGAAGCCGTCGTCAGAGCAGTCGCAGCTGCCAGAGTACAACTCGGTGACATCGTGGTCCGCATCACTTTACGCGCTTCCATGTCTCGTGGACGTGACCCGCGACCCGATGGCTGCATGCTCTCTTCATTCATTGCCACAAGAAGGGTCCTGAATGATCAACGTGTTTTCTTTTTTGTGCACCCACCCCTTATGTAATGCCGCCAAAGTGGGGCTTTTGAGGTAATAAACTAAAAGTGCAAGGGAGTGGAAGATTGGAGAGCTGGCAGGGAAACTATAGGTAGAAAAGTAGGGAGAAGGGTAAGAGCGAGCTACTAAATAATCAATTTGTATTCTTGCATTGTGGTCGATAGGAATAAAGGTGAAAGCATCTGAGATTATCTGAGACGTTAATTACTCTAAAAGTTACAACTCACAAAAGCACGTCTTCCACATCTCGTTTAGAAAAGAGAAACTTATGGACTCGGTAAGGCGTATTCTTTGGACGTCTTGGGAGCTAAAATGCACCTATAACGGGAGCGCCGTCCACTCCTTTTCTTTTCTTTTTGCAACGCTTGAATCCTTCGGCATGCCTTTGACTGCAAGAATTTAATTACGCCGGAAATTTATTTTGGCGCTTGCACCGTCCTTGCGCAAATATGGGGGGGGGGGGAGTATAACTTGGCTGTAATAAATAATATGATGATGACATATGTCATATATTATGGTACAAATGTTCGGCGGCCAATCCCTTGTCTAAAAGTGCAGGCGCGAGCGTGCGGTTGTCCACAAATATAAACGGGAGCGGCGCGAACTGATGTAGCTGCGTGGTCAACGTACGCAACTTGATACTTGCGTAGTTTTTTATTTTCAGATCATAGCATAAGATCCACGGCGTGATGTTGATGAAGTGAAGGAAACTTAAGGGCATGCAGGAAGAAAAATTGTAGGAAGGAGCATATACCGCAGCGCGATTTAAGCCAACCCTGTGGCCCAACACGTTCATGGTTGGTTTTAGTGTTCCCGTTCTGCAAGTAGAGCCACGGCAGGGTAGCTGAACCAAGCGAGCACCGAATAAAAACTACTGGCATAGCTACTGGGAACCAAACGTCTCAGCAAATATCGATTCTTCTTCCGTGATCTCGACGCAAGGGGCCACGCGTTGGGCCACCGCTGTGGCTTCACGGAGCGTTCGCTTTCCAAGGCTGGCTGCCTGACGTAATGCTCCCTCCTATATTTTTCTTTCCTCCAAGCTTAAGGGAGACGAACGACGTGATCCGCGGTAACTTACACTCCTCAAAGTTCTGGTTCTTCCCGTGTGGACTGTGGAGGTCATTGAAAGCGGCATTGCTAGCCTGTGCCTAACGAACAACACAAACTTCCTTCAATTTAATCCCCCCCCCCCCTATTCCTTCATGGCTTTTATCATTATTACATTTCACAGCGAAGCTGTTTGTCCGCTTTTGTAGAAGCGTTGGAGAACGTCAGCGCGTTTTCATAGTGTTCTGGGTGAACTTGATCATTCATCGAGTTTGTACTTGAAAATATAGGAGGGTGGGTAGGGCATGTTAGGAAGAATGCGCAGTGAAGTTTTGAAATGTGTGAATTAATTACATGTTTTATGAAAATTGCTAAACGTTGATTTTCTGCCCCTCCCTTTACCGAAGGCGCTGAGCCGTGCTCCCGAAAGGGTTGCAGAAAATAGCGCCTTTTTGTCTTCACAATCACTCTCTCTCTCTGTCTCTCTCTTTAGAGGGTTGTATGAAATGTTTACAATTTGTCCAAGCTGCCCTGAGAGAACCGAAAGTTGCAGCAACTTTATATTTAGTGGGAATATGGACCAAGTAACGGACAATAGAATTGAATAAAATAGAATTGAACATGCTCTCAGGAACGGAGGAAGTCTAAAAGCAGTGAAGAAGAAACTAGGAATAGGCAAAAATCAGATGTGTGCGTTAAGAGACAAAGCCGGCAATATCATTACTAATATAGATGAGATAGTTCAAGTGGCTGAAAAGTTCTATAGAGATTTATACAGTACCAGTAGCACCCACGATGATAATGTGAGTGAGAATAGACTAGAGGAATTTGAAATCCCACAAGTAACGCCGGAAGAAGTAAAGAACGCCTTGAGGAAAGGAGGAGGGAAAGAGATAAGAAGAAGGCAGGGAGGTTAACCAGAATCACGTCCGGTTGGCTACCCTACACCGGGGGAACGGGAAAGGGGGAAAACAAAGATAACAGGGAGAGAGCGGAGGGAAGGAAAGAAGGAAATTGCAGTGAGTTCGCTGACGTGTGTGGCCTTACAGAAATCCCTTACAGAAACGCCTTGAGAGCTATGCAAAGGGGGAAGGCAGCTGGAGAGGATCAAGTAACAGCAGATTTGTTGAAGGATAGTGGGCACATTGTTCTAGCAAAACTGGCCACCCTGTATAGACATTGTCTCATGACCTCGAGCGTACCGGAATCTTGGAAGAACGCTAACATAATCCTCATCCATAAGAAAGGGGACGCCAAAGACTTGAAAAATTATAGACCGATCAGCTTACTGTCCGTTGCCTACAAAGCATTTACTAAGGTAATCGCAAATAGAATCAGGAACACCTTAGACTTCTGTCAACCAAAGGACCAGGCAGGATTCCGTAAAGGCTACTCAACAATAGACCATATTCACACTATCAATCAGGTGATAGAGAAATGTGCGGAATATAACCAACCCTTATATATAGCTTTCATTGATTACGAGAAAGCGTTTGATTCTGTCGAAACCTCAGCAGTCATGGAGGCATTACGGAATCAGGGTGTAGACGAGCCGTATGTAAAAATACTGAAAGATATCTATTGCGACTCCACAGCCACCGAAGTCCTCCATAAAGAAAGCAACAAAATCACAATAAAGAAAGGCGTCAGGCAGGGAGATACGATCTCTCCAATGCTATTCACAGCGTGTTTATAGGAGGTATTCACGGACCTGGAGTGGGAAGAATTGGGGATAAGAGTTAACAAAGAATACCTTAGTAGCTGACACACGCATGTATTTTCTGAATAGCGCTCCTTTCTGTCAAGTTAATTTTTACAAGTATCTCGGCCTTTACATCACTCACGATCTATCATGGCACAAGCATGCTGAATTTATAACTTCTACGCTAATCGCGCGCTAGGCTATCTACGCAGAAACTTTTACGCCGTTCCTGCATCTTTAAAACTGACGCTCTACAAAACACTTGTTCGATCAAAATTAGGATATGCCTCGGCCATCTGGGATCCCGCTCAAGTATCACTAACCCTCTTCCTCGAAGCCATTCAGAACCGCGCGTCCCGCTTTATTCTATCTAATTACTCTCGTCATGCTAGCATAACACTCATGAAGCAAACCCTTAACAAACCGGAACTTTCAGTACGTCGTGCATACAGTCGCCTCTGCCTTTTCCACAAGATTTACCACAACCCGGTATTAAAAGTAAAAACTTCTTACTTCTCCGTCCTACTTTTCATCCCGCAGTGATTACCTTCATAAAGTTTTCGTGCCATCTTGTCGCACGAACGCGTACTATTACTATTTTTTACCTCGCACCTGAAATGACTGAAACCACCTCCTTGCATCGGTCGCTACTATTATAGACTGATCGAGGTTCAAGATTGCTGTTTTCCATGCCATCTAACAAATATTTTATTCATTGATTTGCATTCTTTTTCTGTGTATATGTACCACTCCTTTCTGTAGCGCCTACGGGCCTTGAAAGTATTTAAAATAAATAAATAAATAAATAAATAAATAAATAAATAAATAAATAAATAAATAAATAACATAACTTAAGATTCGCTGATGATATTGCCTTGCTTTGTAACTCAGGGGACCAATTGCAATGCGTGCTCACTGACCTGCAGGAGAGGCAAAGCAGAAGGGTGGGTCTAAAAATGAATCTGCAGACAATTAAAGCAATGTTTAACAGTCTCGGAAGAGAACAGCAGTTTACGATAGGTAGCGAGGCACTGGAAGTGGTAAGGAAATACATCTACTTAGGACAGGTAGTGACCGCCGATCCGGATCATGAGACTGAAATAATCAGAAGAATAAGAATGGGCTGGGGTGCGTTTGGCAGGCATTCTCAAATCATGAACAGCAGGTTGCCACTCTCCCTCAAGAGAAAAGTATATAACAGCTGTGTCTTACCAGTACTCACGTAAGGGGCAGAAACCTGGAGGCTTACGAAAAGGGTTCTACTCAAATTGAGGACGACACAACGAGCTATGGAAAGAAGAATGTTGGGTGTAACGCTAAGGGATAAGAAAAGAGCAGATTGGGTGAGGGAACAAACGCGGGTTAATGACATCTTTGTTGAAATCAAGAAAAAGAATGGGCATGGGCAGGACATGTTATGAGGAGGGAAGATAACCGATGGTCATTAAGGGTTACGGACTGGATTCCAAGGGAAGGGAAGCGTATAGCAGGGGGCGGCAGAAAGTTAGGTGGGTGGACGAGATTAAGAAGTTTGCAGGGGCAACATGGCCACAATTAGTACATGACCGGGGTAGTTGGAGAAGTATGGGAGAGGCCTTTGCCCTGCAGTGGGCGTAACCAGGCTGATGATGATGATAAACGGACAATGTGCACTGAATGTTGGAAGTGAGAGTAGGTTGTTATAAGTTGCAAACAATCACCCAGTCTTCATCTTTCCCCACCTCCCCCACCATTATCGGTGTTATACGATTGGCACGTATGGATTTTCCTTGTCTCCTCGGTGAACTAAACAATATACCTCATTTATACTTTGTTGAAATACGGGACATGTTATGGGTTATGTGTGCGGAAAGTTTAACTTATGTAGATTAATAACAGGAAAATTACGCGTACAAGTGTTCTAAAGTATTAGGAGCCTATTTTACGGACCGCATAGGAAGTTGCCCGAATGTTTTGGATTAACTAGATGTGCCACAAAGTTGAAAGTTCGAAGAAATACAGAGCATCTTATACCTTGTGTCTCAGCGACGATAGTCTCTAATGATTAAAAATAGGCGATGTGAGAAAAAATAATTCTTCTTTTAGGACAAAATTCGGAACTGTGGCGTAAGTTTGACATTTCTAGCTTAATTTTTAAAAAATTTGCAATTAACAACCGAACAGTCCTTTTCTTCCAATTTTTATGCATTACTACGAGGAATGCGCTTATATGTTTATCATGTAAATGTAGGAGATAAAATATCGGTATTGTCTAGGCAAAGTTCAAAGCGGGCGGGTTAATTACAGCCTTTGCAGTAAATTACTTACGCCAGCGCTTTAGACCATTTCGTGCGTGTATTACGAGCCGCGTAGAATTTTGCCCGCCTCTCCCGAAAGAACGTTTATAGCCATCGAAATATAACTTGGTGAAAAGAGGGAGAAAAATCTGGCTGGTTCGCTTGCGAAGGTTAAATGTGTCTGGGTAAAGTACGGTTCTTGCAAGAAATTTTCTAATTCAGGGCTCGAAAGCAATACATGGCCGCCATCCGCAATTTTACGCCGAAGTTAAGGGGAGCTGCGCAACCGTTTTCGTTCAACGGCGACAGTGAAGCTCAGGTTCCATAGCCGTGTGTGGCGGTGTTGTCACTATCAAATGTCTACCATAGAACAGCCTGCAAGGCAGCCTGCATCGGATCCCCGAATTTGCTTTGAAACGTAATTGGCCTTGAAGTATTATATATAAAAAAGTAACCTCACGTTCAGCTCATGCGAATAGGCAACTTCCTTGCGCTGTTATATTAGGCATGACTACGAAAGTTGTTGTTTCTCACGTCGAGTTTAACCGACTCCACGTTTGGGGTCATCGAGGAGGTGTCCAAATCAACAAGCAATTTTGGAGCATCGTTCGTGGGCCTTTTGGCTAAGATCAATTTAATATGTAGCTTGCAGCATAGACACGTAGCACGTCTTGCGAAGCTGCGTATATATCTTGAAAATAGAGAGAGAGAGGGAGAGAGAGAGACATAGAACAGGGGAAAGGCAAGGAGTTTAACCAGAAGCACGTCCGGTTTGCTACCCTGCACTGGGGGAAGGGGTGTAGAGATGAAAAGAAAGGGAGAGGAGTGAGAAAGAACACGGTTTTCGCCCACATTTGAAGGTTTGCACCTAGTCTAGACACACGGTCGCGAAGACCTGTCAACTTGAGGTACTGCAACAACACTTTCGTGGCTTTCTGTGCCATCAACGAGTACGCCATGGTCCAAGGATCTTCGTCTCCGAAAATGACCTAGAGTCCAGCCGGTTCAATGCTGTCCGGAGAGCTACGCGCTCGACGTCGTACACATCTCATATTTTGCAAAGCGTTTGTATAAGCTACACCGACGCAAGTTAACATCATTCAATGTGTAAGTGCAAACTGAGTGCCTTCGTTGTATGAAATTCCTTTTTCTAGCATCTGCTCTTATGAGTAAGTAATTTCGTGCCGTGCCGTTTCCTTTACAGCAAATTATCTAAGGGTAGTTCCCCAATGCATCTGACGCGGAGGTCTCCTCTGTATCGAATGTTGACCAGTCAATACCTGCAGCAACGCAATCTTCGTCGTTGCGCTCGGGGCCCCGCCGCGGCTGTGTGACCAGGGCATTGGCATGCGTCGGATGTGAAGACGTATAGAAGAAGCAAGCTCAGATAGAGTGAAGCGCTTGTAAAGGCTCGGTTACGAAGGAATCGAAGTGCCTATAGCGGAGCGTTTGCAAAGTCTCGTTAAGTATTTCAGGTACTGGCAAGCCATACACAGGATTTCCTAAGGGTGTGAGAACTCCCTTATAGGGTTTCGGTGCCTTTGATTTATCAGTTGCTCGGACTGGCACACTTCTGCAAAGCATTGCTTCCTTTGTCCTGCGAGAAGTGGACGTGACACCGAGTACACAGTCGGGTGGAAATTGGAAAGAGGGAGCATGACGGTATGGGTAATGTGTGGCGAAAGTTAAAAATGAAGCTGCGGCTCGGTCGCCCCCATCTAATAAATCAGATTAAAAAAGAATGTTTTCCTTGGCAACCCCTGCACCGAGCTTGATAAAGTTTGTCGCCTTTTAAAAAAAAGAAGAAACAAGAAATATCAAATCTAGTGGCTGCAACAAGTTAATATTTTATTTAGGCCGTTAGTTATGTTAGACAAATTTTTGAAAACTGCAATATTTCTGACAACTCAACAATCCAGTTTACAACTCTATAAGTCACTAATGATAAATGATGCTGATATTCTACAGGCTGCACCTAATTATACATATAAAGTGAATAACATTCGTGTCTCATCGGTCTCAATCTCATCGGTCTCAATCTCATCGATCTCATCGGTCTCAATTATACCACTAATTTGCGAGCAGGACTTGTGTAAATTGAGCATTTTAACAATTTCACAGAAGCTGTAAGCTATTATACCATGCGTTCCACGTAACTTCTGGCAAAATTTAGAAATATCCAAGTGCCACGTAGCCGCTCAGAACCAAAGTAATGTTGTTTGCCGTCTCTCAGAGCAAGTGAGACTATTTTTTGTACTTCGCCTAATTGCATATTTAGTCATTATTAATTACTCAACTTCTTGAATTATTATGTTCAGATCAACAATGCCAATGAGCACAGTGCCGCGTGACTAATCGCGCGGCATGCAGTTTTTTTTTTGTGTGTGTGTGCGTGTCGCGGGCTTTTTTGGAGGCTTGGAAAAAAACTTAATTTTAGCCCTTACTGAGCAACAGAAAGCAGGGGGAGGAAATTTTGCTGGATGGTCTACAATTTCTCACAGACATTCTTCCTCTGAATATAATTTTTGACAAGGTAATTTATTAAACATAACTGAGTATGAAATTGGCCGAAAGAAAAAAAAGACAGTGTGACTTGCTCCAAGCGACGGCGAAACAACATTATCACGGTTATGTTGAACTACGTGTAACCTCATATTTTAATATTTTGCCGCAAGTTACGTGGGACACAGCATAAAATTTATCCGCTTTAGATTCCCTAACAGATGAAGTTTACAGCAATGCGATATCTGTTTTTGATGGAGCTACAAAGTTGTAAACTTCGTGCATCGCTACACATAAACGGCCCGGTTATGACGAATCTTTGTAAAGCATTTCCAGCGCTAAATCAATATTCTGCTCCCCAGAGGCACTAGAATATAACTTTCTCGCTCGAATGCAACAAATTTTCTTCATATTGGTATAGCTGTTGTGTCGGAAAATTGGGGTTCTGTGTTTTAGGTGTGTACTGAATAGAAAAATCGATATTGTCCCCGAGCTAGAGCTTCCTTTTTAATTTTCTGATGTAGTTGTGCGAGCTGGAAATAATTGTTGAATAATAAATTTCTGCCTATTTTCAGGCGTTATACGAAGCGTGTAGAGTGCTTGCCCGATGTTCTGAGATAACTGATAGTATGCGTAGCACCGATATTATATATGGGGGAAATATATGGAGGGAACTTTACGTCTGATGTTCTTGCAATGTTAATGTTCGCTGGTTGGTTAATTACGACGGTACATTAACCTTATGCGCAAGATTTCTCGGTGTCATGCGAGAGGGAAATGTGACACCGAATTTAAATTTACCCGTAGTGATTCCACGTTGTGAGTAATATGCGGGCAACGTCTTAAAGTGTGCAGTTTAGTTACAGGCAATTGAATTTCTTAATGCAACTGCTCGCAAGAAATAGCTTCTCTGAAAATTGGGCGGTGATCCTGCAATATCGCACAAGGTTGGTGTCCTTTTTTTTTGTATCAGTCTTCTCCTTCTTTTGGGTGATTATCATCATCAACTCCATCATGACCAGAGAAGAAATCAGTACTTTCTTGCAGCCCGATATGCGGCACGCTTTTCAAGCTGTTGCTGCTGCACGCCCATGCTGACATTCAGGATGCCACGACTCGGTAGGTCGCGTAACGCTGGACTCAAAATTGAGCGCTATGTTCGCATTTCGATTCCGGGCTCGAAGCAGAGGGCAAAATTTTGTTTCCGTCACTCTATGAAGTGACAATTAGTGACGCGCAGTGTGTGGCGAGACCGCAAGGCCGGTGAGATGGACAAGGCTCTGCGAGATTAGTGACACTACGCCAGGTACTGTGAGACCGGAGCTCGACAGGAATCCGCTTTAATGGGTGCTAGAGATCATAATACTCCAGACGATGACAAGGCTAATGAATGAAATCCTCCACTCATACACAGTACACACGCACCCAAGCAGTAATATTAACAAGCCCGCGGAGTCACGGTAACAAGCAACTAAGCGTCCGGTTCAGGTCAGTGTCTCTGCAGAAGACTACTAAAGCCTTCGTCGCGCGCAAAGAGCTTGCAACGCTCTTCCGATAGTTCTGAGAATATAGTGCAAGACGGAAGGCGTTGCCGCGTGAAGCAGGTTTTAGGACTGTTCTTGTGGTCGTAAAGCGTGTGCATACTCACAAAACATGACGTAAGTCATCGCGCACATTGTACACACTACATCGTGGCAATCACGTAAATTGATGCTTGAGCAAGGAATATTTTGCGTAAGTGACGTTTGGCAGAATACGGTATAGGCATGTACGTCCGTGCCTTGAAAGTCCACTTGGCATGCGAAAATAACACTTCGCGACAATAATTATAATGGGGCCGGGCTTGGGCTGCTCACTACAGCTGCGGTGACATTGACAACGCCACGTGACGGCACTCACGAGCGCATCACGTGGGTACATGAGTGTCCACCTGGCAGGCATTACCAGCGAACAAAGTGAACACGCATTATACCAGTGAACAAAGTGCTGATGTTGTCCGACGATGACGCAGCCACGCTGTTAGCAAGTACGGCTTCGATTGTCCATCAATATATATATATATATATATATATATATATATATATATATATATATATATATATATATATATATATATATATATATATATATATATATATATATAGATATATCGCAGCAAAACTTCCGATGCCATATATATATATATATATATGGCATCGGAAGTTTTGCGAGCACTTGGGGGGGGGGGGGTCGAGTTGCAGCGTACGGACTGGTATTGCTTAGTCGGTGTAACTTATTCGCAGAAAGTTTTTCTTACTGGCTGAGGTGGCCTTGTTCCAGGTCCCTAGACACTGTCGTCAGCGCGTATTCTCCAAAACCAAAATGGAGCCCCGGCGACATATCTTTCATCACCCTGTCATCTTTTGTAATCACACAAGACCTCTTTTGCTTTAGCCTTAAAACCCTCTCAGTCCCTCCCGCAGCTACTATCGTAATTACATCAGCTTCACACGGGCGAAAGTAGGGGGAGATAGGGGCACCAGTCGTCCCTTGGCCACTCATCCGAGCAGGCTTTCATTTCGCGCTCTTTGCGTTCTCGCGCGCTTCATCCCCCGCGACTCGTCTACGGGGAACGAGTGCAATCCTATACCTTGGAGGTCTTAGAGAGGATCTCCTTGTCGAACTTTCTTTGTACAACAGGTCCGCAAGCCGGTGATAACCCCGCGGGCTCCGGGGCTCCGACAAGATTTTGTCCCGGGCGGTCCTTCTCGGCACATGCACCGCCGCTTCCCCACATCCCTGGCACCTTCCCCCTCGCCGTTGCGCCGGCGTGCGCTCGGCGCGTTCTGCTGCCGCCGTCGGCTCCGTGTTCCGCATCTCGCCGCCGCCCCACATCTTTTCGGCCCGAAAATGATAGGCTATTGCGGAGAAAAACCGAGGGAGAACAGTCCTCTCCATTGCCATTTTTTTCCAATCCTCCCAGTATATACAGCGGCTGCGAAATAAATCCCTCCGCCCTGCTCTGCTTTTACTTTCTTCCTAAGGTCCGCCTCCCCAGGACTGGCCCGGCAGGGGAGGCGTACAGAACCGCGGATCGAAGCCCCGCGGTGGGGTGGTGGGAAGAGGTGATCTTAGTTCACGTTAGATGGCGCCTCACCTCCTGCAGCCCCGTTGTACGACTGCCCCACGATAAGAAAACGAATGGAAGACAAAAGGAGGAGAAAATGAGACAACAGTAGTGGGCCGTAGGAACAGAAGAAAAAAAAAAGAAGAACCAATATAGACGGCACGAAGAAGGCCGCTAACTGGGGAGAAACAGCATCGGGGAAGAACGTGCCGCGACGCAGTCGAAATAACGACTTTCTCGCTCGGGTCTGATTATTGTCATTATGACGTCACCGGCGCGCGTTCCGGCCGACGCACGCCCGGAAACAGAGCGCGGAGTAAAGCAAAAAAACAAAAAAAGAGGAGAAAGAGGCGAGGGGTGCCGAAGGCTTGAAGCAATGGGTTGTGGGGAGACAAGGTCACGTCCCCCCCGGCGCGGAGCAGCGTGGGAGGTGGGCGCTGCTCCCTTCAATTGAGGCGTGTTATTAAAAAGCAAAGAAAGCGCACAAAGAAGCGCGCGGGCGAACGGCGACGTCAAGTCGTCGCTCGGGCCTCGCCTCCACCACTTTACGGGCATTGTGAGATATACGTCGAAGTCAATGCGGGATTAACGCACTTCCCTCTCTATTCGCGTGCCTTTCCTCTGCTGCGAAACAGTTCGGGTTGTTAATGTCGTCTTCAACATTATTCTTCTTCCTTATTTCATGTACTCTCAGGGGAAAAGAAAACCCGTCAGCTTCTTTTTTTTTTCCTCTCTCCCTCTGAACCGAGTGCTTCATTCTGTTGAGTGTCGGCAGCCGACGCGAAATCTGCGCGCTGAAGGTGGAACGCGCTTCAGCGGGCGTCTTGATAGGCTATTAAAGTCCCCGCAAAGGGCGGCAACTCCGCGTCGAGCAGCGCGCGCACTGTTTTTGCCCGTTCGGAAGTGCGTATTTCTTCCGGGCTATCCGCGCAACAAGCTATAGATAGCAGGCGGTCATTTTATGTGTAAGTGTCTCTCACTGTAACTGTCGAAAATGAGCTTATGCGCTGCGCGAGTTCTTTACTGCACCGTGCCTTTGCTTGTGATTGATGGCTTAATTCTTGCGTGAAGCCGCTTCTACCGTTGGCTGCCGATAGCTACGATTGCTTTCGTCTTTCTTTCTGTTATGTTTTTATAAAAGAAACTTTGTTTGTTGCTCAATGTCTCTTTAAACCTTACATTTGACTAGCAAGCCAGGAAGTTGGTTTACGTTAACAACTTGCTCTTTCATGATTCTCTGATAGTCGTACACTTCAATTGTCATTGTTATAAAGTCTTGATTAGATTGGTTTCTTCATTAACGCGACACAGTCAAATACGTACCTTCAATTTTTTTTTCTCTCTGCTGTCGCACACCGCAGCAGGCCGCACACCTGCTGAAGCTTGTGGCCTTACATACGTGCCTTGAATGTTTTTTTCAAGCTTGAAATTTTTTTCTCTGCAGTAGCAAGATGTGCTCTAAGTATTTGATGAAAAGTTTATTAGTGGTTCTCAGTTACATAACTACAATAATTGTGTTGTTCGCGGCCACAAATATTATGTCACCCAAGAATATATACGCCATCAGTATGCAAGTTCCATTCACCCCAACATGTACTCGCACGCCACTGTAACTTTTGTCCACCACAAAGGCCACAACTTTCTTCTCCTGCAATTTTTGTGTTGGCTTGTGTCACATCTTGCGCCACAGGGGCACATAGCCATTCTGTACTATTGGCAAGAATGTGCGCACACTCAGTGGCCCACACACCGAATAAATAAGTCGAAGTAAATCGAGGAAATCAAAGATTCCCTTAGATATTGCGGGAATTGCCGCCGTGATCCACGACGTCAAGGCTGGAGTGCCAAAAGAGAAGAAGATGAGAAATTCACTTGTGATCGCGCGAGCCATGGTTGGACGCTGCTTCGAGACTTCGAGACCGCGCCGTCCCCCCACACTGGCGCCCAATGTGGGGTCCCAGCTGCATTTCGGGGCGGACCATGGTCGCAGGGATATCCGTGGCAGCGGTCCCAGCACCAGCCCAGCTTGCGGAACGACCTCCCCGGAACGAGCTACATCTCTGGCGGCGAATGGTGCATTTCTCGTATCTCCGACACTAGTTGTTCAGCGAAAGGACACGGCGTCGTGTTTCAGTGGCTGCCCGGCCATTGCGGTATCTCCGGCAACGACCTCGCTGACGAAGCTGCTAGGAAAGCCCACGAAGGAGCAACCCTTGTTTCTGTGCCTTTATCGCGGACCGACGCAGCCCAACACCTAAGCAAGGTAGCACACCGTATGACATTAGAGAAGTGGCATACACCTGAATTCACCCAAGAACGATTGCATTCCCTCGACCCCTCTATGCAACTGCGGCTGTTACCAGGACTTCAGCGAAATGAGGCAACAATGCTTTGCCGCTTACGCTTGGGCGTCGCATTCACCAATGCGTATACGTTTTTGATTGGAATGACTGATAGCGCCGACTGTAATGCCTGCGGTGCCGAGGAAACTATAGAACATCTACTGTGCTACTGCCCATCTTTTCAAAACGAAAGGCATGACCTCTGCACAGCTCTCAATCAGCTAGACAGAACACCGTTTACCTTGAAGAAGATCTTGGGACCATGGCCTCGCATATCGCAGCTACGAAAGGCCACAAAAGCTCTGCTGCGATATTTGAAGGCTACTGGACTGAGTCAGCGTCTGTGACGCGGACTGAGTGACCGAACGATATCCCCAGTGGACTTTCTCTTCTTTTAATCTTTCAGTCCCCTTTTCCCTTTCCCCAGTGTAGGGTAGCCAACCGGGCTCAGTCCTGGTTAACCTCCCTACCTATCCTTTATCATTTGCTCTCTCTCTCTCTCTCTCTCTCTGGCGGCGAAGATCAGCGCTCTTCTTCCGCCTGCTCTTCCTCCGTCGCCGTCATCGGGTATACGATACGGGACCCGTGGACGCCGCATGCAACATGGTGCTGCGCTGCTATTGTGAAAAGGGCACCGCCGGCGCTTAGGACGTCACCAAGGCTATGGCACCGACACCACCTCGAGGCACAGCTGCGTTCCTTGATGGAACAGTATGCAGATTTCCACACAATCGACTGGGGCTCTGGTTGAGCTCCTAGTGGGAACTGCTGCATGTCCCTGCAAGGCCGAGTACCAGGAGCTCAAGAGTTACTTAATAGCGGCAGTGGCGGCGGCAACGTCTAGGTATCATTTTCGTTACGAATACGGGCGTACGTCGTATCGGCGCCTGCTGTACGTCGTAGAACTGGCGCCTGCTGACTAGGACTATGGAGCCGCGCGGTCCCCCGACTATATAAAGCGCTATTTCATTAACAGGTCGGTGTGAGTCGACATTATTTGTTCAGGTTTTGTGTGGGATTTTATTTCTTTGCTAAGCAGAACAGACGTGCGCTTACTTGAACTACTTTGTCGGTTAGCCTGCAAGGGTTATATGGGCCCGTTTGCTGGTATTTGTAGTACGTGCCCATATAACCTTCGTGTGTATATCCACAAATATTTTGAACAATATATCCGCCTAGATACTGACCGACTGAGCTGCAGACAGTAGCCACGCCAAATCCGTGAGGGTAGGCAAATGAAGCTTCGCTTTAGAAAAGTTGCTTGGGGATACAATGAACGGTTCAAACAAAGGCATAAAGCCATGTCAAAGTGATCAAGGCTTCCGCGTGGAAGAGGAAACGTCTAATCTCTTTGACTAAACCCCCTTGGTTGGCGTTTGGTACTTTCCTTATAGAAATTGACTTGCCTACCATGTGAGATGTCATCCAGTTATCAATTTTAAAGTCATGAAGCTGTCCTGTGAGCGCTTTACGCATTTTGCACTTCCACCACTGGCCTTCGTGACTTCAGCGGCAAGGAAACACACCACAGAAATAGCCTCGAAAATCTACCGCACATCCTTGCATTGCCTTAGTGATATGAAGGGATACTTTTGCACCACTGTTTGACTGGATGACCTGACTGCCGGTAATACCACTTCGATGCGTTCATCAGTCCTGTTGTACTGTTGTGGCCAATAAGGCCACGTTTTACGTAGCCGACGCCCTAATAGAAATCAAAGCACGTGCAATCCCAAACACCTCCAGTTCTATATGGGAAGCCTCAACATCTAGATTGCACAGAAACAATACCTGGCCTGATATAGAAATAAATTTGTGTTGATTCTAAGTCGTCTATGGAATCTAAATAGAATGTATGCATTCCAGTAGACTTGTTTTATATTAGCTATGAAAGTCTTAAAAATATATAAAGAAGAAAAAAAAATGTCACTGACACGTTTGTTACGCTTGACTTAATGGCGCTTGGCTTCAAAGCGAGTCGTTCACAGAAAGTTTATAGAACTTTGAAAATAAAAGTGAGTAAATAAGTTCACATCCTCTCTTGAAAGGTTTTATGGACTTAAAAGCCAGGCATCCACGTGCTGTCTTTATCCCAGTATAAAGACACAAGGTACCGAGAGCCAACGTAATCGCATGGTTCGTCGTCGCACGAGCTCTAAACGCAGAGAAGTCGCAACTGCACTTTTTCGTAGACTGTCACGAGGAGGAAGCAGCAAAGTTGGGCGAAATAAACACGACGGTAGGAGGATTCGCGCGCCCGTCGACGGGTCCGTCGTCGATGCGCGGCGTGGACAGGATGGTTTCGTCGTCTGGGCTGCGACGTGGGTAGCAAGCAGGCTTCCCCTCCCGGCCGTCGCTAATGTCTCGGTCGCCGGGTGCTCCGAATGGCGGGGGCGAAGAGGGAGGAACCGGCGCATGGCGCGCGTTGTTTCTCATCGCGCGCGCGAGCCCGGCACGCCCCTGGATGTGCCAGCGCTCGTCAGGCAGCAGCGACAGGCATGGCGTGCCTCGACTGGCGCTGCGCCGACACGCACGCCCGGAAGAAGCAACACGCCCTGGCGAGCGCCGAACCTGTAACACGCGCGCGGGGGAAGGCGCCTGCACGCGCCCGCTAATGCCTGGCCGCCGCAGAGCAGCTCGCGCGCCGTGAGTCACCGCCAGCAGGAGAGGAGCAGTGAACGCGCATCTCGCAGGTGGCAGCGCGCACCCGCCAATTAGGCGGCTGTCCGCGCGCTCGGGACCAGATGTCTTCTTTCTGCTGCGCGTTCTCGGCTGGACGCCCGCGCAGGGAAGTATCGGCCACACTGATTGACGGCCCGGCACGCTGGGACGCGACGTCTGTGCGCACAGATTTCTGCCAAGGGCCGGATTCGGTCGTCTGTGTACACGCTTTCGCGAGACATTGGGCTCGAATAACGTTCCCCAGACAACGTTCTGTGGTCAAGATTCTTTTCTGTCTTTTAGAAATTGCTATACCATAAATCTCCATGTAATGCAAGCTTTTGTTCTATGTGCTTTCGCCACAGTAACGCATCATGTTCTCGACCTTCGCAATTTCTAGAGGGCAGTTCTCGCATGAGCCTGCACTGTGATTTCTTCTCAATATGTGATAGCAAACGTACTTTTACGTGCGTATAACAGTTGAAGCACACGTGTAAATTATTCTGCGTAATTTCAAATCGCCGTTGTGGTCTACAGTATGTCATGAGGCATATTTTCTTTCAGAAATTTTTATTTCAGTACATTTCTTATGCCCCCATGATCTACATGCGTACGGTGTAATTACTGCAAAGATTTACATTGTATCATTTCTGACATATTCTGAACTCTAGTGTATTTATCATGGTACGTAAGCTGCGAGTTGATGTCCATCATTTGAATATCCAATTGTCGCTGCCAATGTTTGCACTCTTTTTTGTTCATGACCAGTTTATTGCGAATGGCCGACTTCTCTGTGCATTTTAGAGTTCACTCACTTATGGTGCAGCTGGTGCCTAAAAATGCTTTGAATACGTTATCCTCAGGTCCATAGTCCGCTGTAGTTTTCGTTCTCTCAGTGTACTATTGGAGTTGCCACCGATGTGTCTTCTCTTCGCTTTCCGGCGTTTAACTATCTCGAAGCGTAGGTAAAATTTGAAGCAGCGCGAAGAACATGAGGACAGTGATCGACGACAAACACAACCCGTCTTCAATTTAAGTGCCATCACTTGAACTCGAGTTCAGCGCAGTTCTTTCGCTGTCAGCTTGGCTCTGAGGGCAGTCTTGTTTTCGCCGGTTGGCTGTTGCCGACGTAACAAGGTAGAATGCGCAATCTGCCGATTCCACTGTCATTGCTGTAACAATTAGAGTAGCATTTTTCAGTGAAACTAAAAAAAAAGAGAAATTGTACATTGTAGATGAGCAGAACAGGGATTGGCACACCAGTCAAATTGTGTACGTCTTTTAAGCGTTGAAGAACGTGAATGTGAATTACCGTAGCTATAAGGAGTTCGCCGGTGGGCAGAAAGATGATGCAAGCAAACCGACTCCATCCACGTCCACAGGGAGCCAGGACGGAGACTACAGAAGACTCAGCACCGTATTGATACACTGCCATCTCGACGATGGGAGGGCTTCGGTGAGTCGCTGGGTGCTCTTCAGCGCTTGTCTCAGATGTGAAGAACTATGTGCAGCCTTGACTGCTAGCCGCAACAGCGTCTCTATTTTAAGTGCCTCGCACTACACCAAGGCCTATATGCTGGATATTGGTGCATTACACAAAAAAATCCCAAATTGTGCGAGAAAATGTGAACGTGAGACACTGTGCGCTGCGTGACGCTGTTTGTCTATACGTAACCCTGACACTCTGTGTGAGTGTTCGCCCCCTTTACAGACCTCGCCTGAAAGTGCTCAGACAAACAGTCTGAGATACTCCCAATTCTTTCCGTTGTTTTTCTTTTCTCTCATCTTTAGCACCCGGTTTCTCTTTGCCGAGTACAGAATAACCCAAACCGGAATATCCCCTGGTGAAACACCCTGTTTATACGTTCCTTTTATGTAGTAACATTTTATTCTCCTTTACTTCACGCGTTAGGTTGATTTTTTTTTATTTGTACAGTCAACCCATATCTGGGGTAATTACAGCGAGGGTTACAATGATACTCAGTTATTCACAGTTGAAATATGTTTTCAGTTATTGAAACCTATAAAGTTAGAAAATAACAAAGTGCATATATAATTAAGTTTAATATTTGTGTATGTCATATTTATCAACAACATAGTTGAGCATGGCATCCCATATTTCTATCGCGTTATAAAAAAAGACTAACGAAACCCATCGGTACACGATAAATAAGGCTCTATGACTTTACTATTATTTGTTGGCACACTTCTTCCTGGAGGTTGAAAGTACCTGTCTTTATTTATCCTTATGTGTTGTTGCAGAATCTGGAAAGGAAAGTTTAACCGATGGTTCTTCCTGCGGCACTCCAACAGCTCTAAAGCACATGTATTTAACATATCTTAACTAAATCAGTCTGTCGGTATTTAGAGCAGACAAAACGTGCCACTCGCATCTGATCTTTTTTTTTTAAATTTTACCTTTCAGAACTTTCCGCTGTGGGTTCCATACTACCGATGCATATTCCGAAATAGGAGGAACAAATGTTTTATGCGCGATTAACTTACCATCCTTAGCAGTCCACTCAATTTTTTTTCCTCAAAAGATAACTTTTGCTTATCTTTTGACCAAATCGCTTCAACATGGAAATGACACTGTAGTGTACAGGTTATGGTGACTCCTTAATATTTGAAGCTGCGTACATTATTCAGAGCATCTTTCCCAATGTTATTATGTAAATAGAAGCTCAAATAGTTTTCCGGCGATATGCATACATTTTGTTCTATCGTAGGTAATTTCACGCCTCATTTTTTTACGCCATGCATCCATCACTTGAATGCCGTTATTTAGCTTGATTTGATCTTGTGTACATCTTACTGGCGAATGTATTAAAGAATCGTCAGCAAAAAGCTCTATCTCTATTAAAAATATTATGGGGTTTTACATGCCAAAACTACTTTCTGATTAAGAGGCACGCCGTAGTTGAGGACTCCAGAAATTTCGACCACCTGGGATTCTTTAACGTGCCCCTAAATCTAAGCACATGGGTGTTTTCGCATTTCGCCCCCATCGAAATGCGGCCGCCGTGGCCGGGATTCGATCCTGCGACCTCGTGCTCAGCAGCCCAACACCATAGCCACTGAGCAACCACGGCGGGTACTCTATCTCTATAGAGGAAACAACAACTGAGGAAATGACATTAATATGTAAAAGAAACAGTAACAGTCCCAAGACGTATTGTTGGGGTACCGCTGAGAACACCATGCATTGGAGCTGACGTGTGGTTGTCTATGTGTACTGTTTGCTGATGCATAACTCAATAGACTGCTACGCACTTTAATCCTTCATCATCCGTTTCTAATCGACTGAGTCTGAAAAGTAACTTGCTGTGCGAGATTTTGTCGAATGCTTTCCGAAAATCTACACTGATGACGTCGGTTTGTTGTCGCGCATCTATGAAGCTGTAAAAACGGTATAACGTTTCTGTCAGCTGCGTCACAGTGGAAAGGCCCCTTCTGAATTCATGTTGACTTGAATAAAGTAGGTAATTTGTTTCCAGGCAACTCAAAATTTGTTTACTTAATGTGTGCTCCATAAGCTTACAGCACACTGTCGTCAGCGATATGGGCAGATAATTATTTATGTGCATGCGGTCACCATCTTTGAATATGGGGATCACTGCAACTCTATGCCAGTCCATTGGCAATGAATCAGTTCTGAATGACTTTTGAAAATTAATGTCTAAGTAAAACGGCACCCACTTACCAGAACGTCTAATAAACTCAGTTGAAATTCTATCGGAACCATTAGCTTTTTTTTATGTGCAACTCGAGCAGAAGTTGAAAGATGCTCTCTTGGCATATATACGAGTAACACTGAACTCCATTGTGCACGTTGGGTGTCGTTCCCTTCTTCAATATCATCACCATCATATTATCTGAGAACAGACTGGAAAAATAAATTAAATCTGTTCACTAGATCTGCTGGTCGTACCATCACCTCTGTACCGTCTTTTATCTGTTCAATTTTTTCTTTCCTCTCCTTTAAGTGCAGCCAAAACTTCCGCGATGAGTTCCTGCGCAAGCTAATTAATAGTTGATTAAGGTAACTTTCTTTAGACTCAGCCAGCGTTTTCTTCAATCTATTTTTTAATGTCAGCGACTTCTGCTAGCCTTCCTTTTCTCTTGCGGATCTTTATAACTTTACGTTTCATGTGAATAATCGACGTGTTACCCACGGATTTCTTTTCCTTGTTTTCTTAGTATGAGTTTGAACAAACCACTCAACACAAGTTATTACGATAGTTTTGATTCGTTGCCCTAACTATTCATCGTTGCCACAATGCAATAATTCGGAGATAATAGCAGTTAGCCATACATTTCTTTTTTTTTCTTTACATATTGCATGCCACTAGAGGAATTGCTGCAACATACTTCTTAACTCGAGTTTCTTCTCTTCGCTGTAAGAAAATGCCTTGTACTTGATCAAAATTGAGAGCAGGTATCCCAACAAGCTACAACTACGTTCATACTAAGCGTTTCTGCGAGATACCACTTTAAAACCATCAATATAACTTAAGATTTTTATCTCGACAGGTAGTTTGAGATGAAAAAGTGCATCGTTGCATCGTGTCAACTAGAATTGGCTTAAAAGCGGCACGTACTATGTCGAGAAGGCTCCATGTTGGCACATGCCGTTTTGTTGGATGGATGGATGCGAAACTTTAATATGCCGTTTTTTTTTATTACTTTATTTGGAGCTGAAAATTTTGAAGTGCCTACTTGCTCGCGGTTGTTCTTCGCACCAAAGATTAGAAGCAGTTCATATTTCACCAAGTCCGGGGGAAATATTGGTATTGGTGTCTCGCAGAAAAAGCGCAGCGACTGTTACTAAACTGGCTTGACAGGTGCCTTCTTTTCGTTCTGTTCCGTCTTCTCCCATATGGGTCTCAACTGACAACAGTTTCTTTAAAGATACTCAGAGAGAAAAAGAGTGAATATAAATGAGGGACGACTGTCATGTTTATAATACTAGAATTTATATGCCTTCTCTGTACACTGTTTGCTGGGAGAAAGGTGGGTGGGTGGGTGGAACAATGATGATTGTGCGGTACAAAAGGACAATTTGCTGAGTTTCCGATGCCTCACATGTTGAAAAAAAAAAGGCAGGTCATGTAGGTAGGTCATGTCTGTGTGGGACATATTTGCAACTAACGACGACCATCCAGCCATAGCCTATCTGCTTGAATGGAGAGCGAAGGCAGATTGAACGCAGACAATGTAACTACAACAAAAAGATTATTTTTAGTTGCTTAGAGGCCGACAATGGCTGTATTAGCACTGAATAATCGACCCCTGTTTTGCCTCTCTGCTTTATGTTTTACTTTTCCTATGGCGCTTTGGGGCGCTATAACGTAAAACTATTCCAAACTATTTTATTCCAATTCTGCAGTCAGCCCTACGTGATTGGTAAACACCTTTTATGGCCCAGCCCCAGTTCGCCTCTCTTTCATGCGACGTCACGAAAACCGCGATAGCTCCCCATCTGATATGACGTGTACACAATGATTATGCATGATCTGACCGAACAAAACAAAAATTGTTATTTCTGATTCAACGCCTTTTCGCCATTGGCCCTTGGCTATTGGTCAAAAGTTTTCGGGCTGCACTCACTTCACCTGCTTGTTACGCGACGTCACAAAACAGCAAGAACTCACCGCGTCAAAGTGACATGTACGCGTTAAAGGTGCATTAATATGCCGAAAAAATTTGAGTTTGCTTCTGAATAGCCACAGGCTGCCTCGTTCCGAAAGGAATAAAAGATGGCTGCCACCGATCGCTGCAGATGCACTGGCTACTCGCACCTGTCGGCGAGCATGGGTTCATTTGCGTATACTAAAACTTTTTGTGGGGCCGTGTAACGTTTTCGAGCACTTTCGGAACGTTTACGACCGCGTTCTGCCAGCTCTTCTTTCCTGAGGATCCGTTTTCATGTCATTATTAAGCTTCCATTGCTTGCTGCCGCGATTTTCGACCAGCCAGCGCCAGCTAAGTAAGGGAAAGCGGACCAATCGCAGACGCCGGCACCACCCTCTTCATCCGGTTATCGATAGTCAGTGCAGTGGCTCGGCCCCATCGAATTCCTCTCCACTTGAGCATGCTCCTCGCCTCTTGTGAGCCAATTAGATAAGACAAGCGACTCAGTGCAGGCAATGTTACTCGTTTTTAAAGAAAACAGAAGTGACCTCCTATGAACGAGGGGAGCATTTGATTGGTTTGTTCAGACAACCCTGCGGGTGACCGTCCGATGCTTGCGTCGGCGGTTGCGCAAATTTGACGTCAGGAGATTGGAATAAAAACATATTGGATTTACGTTATACGGCCCCTGATTTCTTGCGCAAGTAGTGCCGCCTCTTCAAGCAATCTAGCTCAAGGACTAGAATTGTGCTACGTGCCACCGGTTACTTTTAAAATTCTGTATAGTATAAAATAAATCCCTACAGTCCTAGACACACTCGAACATACAGAGACAAAAGGCGAGGAAAGGTAAGCACCACGCACTATATGGAGTCCCAACACATACGCACATGCAGAGTTCCCAATGCGTACACGAGGCCGCGATACGGTCCAAGTTGGAAAGGCGTACACATGAGGAAAATGTACAGATGAGTTATTACAAGCACAGAGACACAACAGCCAAGAGGAGAATTCATTACGCTAGGCGTACAAAGATGAGTATAAAAGATTTATTAGACAGTAAGCACACATAAAAACAAATAGTGGAAGCGGCTTGCCCTTACGTAACTCTGACCAGTGCAGCGCCTACAGTACACGTGTAGTATGCCGGTGTCTTCAAAGAAATAACTAGTCCTAATTAATTAGTCAACTTCTCAAATATTATAGTTAGACGAAGACTGTCACTGAGGTAATTGTAGAGCAACACGAAAATTCTCGATAGAGCTTTCTGTTGATCAATACGCGCAACATAAAAGTGTTTTTCCAAGTGTGAAAGTAGCCCACGAATGCACGCAAAGTGCCTCGAGCGGCCACTCGCGCGGCAATTTAGCGAGTATTCGCGGACTTCTTTCCCGCCCGGAAAAACACTTTTATGCAGCTCGTATTGATCAACAGAAAGCTCTGTCGAGAATTTTCGTGTTGTTCTACAATTTTCTCAGTTACACTTTTCATCTAATTATAATATTTGAGAAGTTGACTAATTAATTACGACTAATTGTGCCTTTAGGTTGAAGGCAAAAAAAAAAAATAATCTGAGTATCTCTAAGCGATGGCCAACAACGTTACCTCAGTTCTGCTAAGCTACGTGAAATTTGCATATGTTTAATGTCTGGCTCAAGTTACGTGGGACACCCTGTATACAGGAAGAGCAGACAACCCCCGAACTGTTAAACTTTAAAGGCAACGAACTGAAACATCATGCAGGGCCCTTTTTTTTCCCAGACCGGCATAAATAATATTATGCTGTTATACATATCTAACGTGCTGGTGGGACTTTCGCTACACCGAATTGACACGTTAAGTAATGCACTTAACACGTGAAAGGTCGCTCATTGTCTCGTGTAAACGCACGTAGTCAAGCGTGCGCAGCCACGGTGCAGTGAAAGAAAGAGGAACGAATTTTTTTTTCTTTTTCTTTCGTTTCTGGATCATACAAGGAAGCTGCGCTGCGGAACGTTCCAGCGCCACTGAGAATGGTTATTGTGTGCCTCGGACTTTCTTTTTGCATGTATTTGTTGTCCTTGCCTTAAATACGAACGGCGACATTTTTATTTCCTCCCTCGCTGTTTAAGCCATGTGTAAGTGAATGACGTTAATTTCTTTTTACTACGCGCTTCCCTGCCATGCGTGCGTTGCCCAAGGGCAGTGCAAACAACCTTGCGGAACAAACAGGACGCCGACGGCGAGGGCTGACAACAAAACGGGCGTACTTGGCTTGCCACCACATTTTGTTTATTGTTTGCCTGCGGCAAGCAAACTGATTTATATCATCTTTTTTTGTACTAACGATATTACTCTCCTTTTTGTCGTTCTTCGAGCACGACAGGTTTATGTTGCTGTTTTTTTTATTCTCTATTCTTTCTTATTCGTTTTCAAGAGCTGAGGTACAGGCTTTAATTACTCGGTAGAGCTTCGCGGATGAAAATTATTGTTACAGCGTACACAGAACAAAGAGGAATTAATTACTTTTGAAGTTCTTGAACATAATGATTCGTTCTTGTGTTTTTCTACGGTCATGTTCAATTAGCTGTACCGCAGACGCAAAATAATATATCATAATGCGTTCTGTTGGCAAACGTCTTCTGTGCCTGAGGTTCCACATGGGCAAGGTTACTACTTACAAGGCAAAGACAAAAGGCCTTCATTTTCAGACGTTTATTAAGTGTAAGAAGTAAAATAAGCCGTAAGCATATATTTTAGAGGCCATGCAACGGTACTAATATTCAAAGCACAAAGAATATAAGGCTTGCCATGTTTCGATGCTAAATAGTGTTTTGAAACGATTCGTTTCATTTGCCCATCGTCCTGGCCATTAGGGATTCGCTCGCGCGAAGACACCTTCTTCCTTTTCCCCCCTTTTCCCCTCTTTTCCCCCCTTTCATCGGCCACTGCAGGCGACGAATAATGTGAAAAGAATACAATTGGACGAAAACCATCCTCAGAAAGCACGGCCCATGTATGGAAGCGGTAACTCAAAATAAAATGGTATTAAACTTTATCTACCAGAAGAGTCTAACGTAATCATAAGTTCACAAACGATTTTGCATGAATTATATGATTTGTTATCCTAAATAAATTTGCAAATGAATCTACAAGTCAATGTAACTGAATTGAAACCAGTTATTTCTACGCACTAAAACGCATTTCGCTCGCACAGCGTTCTCTACGGCAGTCACGCCTGCATTCAGAATTCAATACCTTGACGAGTCGCTGGACCCAACCTGGGGAACTTGTGCCACAGCTGAGCCAGCCACAACACACCATCAGCTGGCGTATCCCCACTGTCAACAATCTGCCTTGCTGGGCTACAGAGCTCATTCGTTACAATAAGCGACTGGATCCTTCAAAGAGGGACGTCTGCCCACCGTGAAGCGATATACGACAACTTGCTGCTCTGCCTTTTGGGGAGCGACACAATTGACCTAATCTAGGCACCTCGCCGGAAAAACGACTGGGGTTGCTTTTTAATATATGCACATATTTTCTTTCTTTCTCTCTCTATTTCTCTCTTTCTGTCGAAATTTGTGAGCCTTGAGTCGGTGTGTAAGGCGAATAAGGTGAACGTATTCCGGTAATCCCCTTATGTTAGCATAGGTGTTCGAATTCAACTCATAAGATTTGTCATTTCTTATCCCGCGCATGAGATTAAAGGGCGCTTTAACAGGTTTGGTCTCTGCAAACCGGTATACGTGGTGACCGTAGGCCACGTATTTACAATCGGATCTGCAAAGTGTCACACCGATGTAGGCTGATAAAACAGCTTAATATTTGAACAAAAGCCCGCGCACCTTCCTCGGAAGAGCCACTCTGCCTGCCAGCAGAGAGTACCTCACAGGAACGGCGCGGACACCGCACAAATAAACAGCAGCAGCGCGAACAGCGTGGGCAATGACGTGAAAGGCAAAGCGCGAAGAACTGCATCTTGAAATCCACCGCAGAGCAAAAATGGAGGGAAAATGATGAAGAGAGAAAGGAAGGTGGGCTACGGGATCGCGATGTAAACGTCACGGAGGCCCTCGGGTCTGCTATGGGAAAGGCAGAAGAAAAATGTATCTTGCGGGCGCTGGTCGAAGCACTAGTAGAGAGCATCTGATTCGAGGAGGGTAGCCCTTCTTCTCGCTCTATGGCCTCGCAACGTTTCATTTGCTTCTATTTCGGCTGCTGCAATGACCTTTTTGTTTTTACTCCTGTTGTATAACGCTCTCCGGAAGGTGCTATACGTCTAGTGTACATCACAAATAGCCCACAGAGCCTGGTCAGGGGCCCTTTTCCTAGGGATCTTCGCGTCCCTAACTTTGTCCGTGTGATGTCATGTTGACTTCCTCGGCACATTAACCTTTCTCTTTTCATCACTTTTTCTAAACTCTCAGAACATGCTCCCAGGCCGGTCGCAGAACATCACCAGAACGGTAATAAGAAAAGCCTGGAACCATACTGCAGCTAGTGTCATGCGAGACATTTCGTGCCTGTACGCGAATTCCAGACGTGCGCTATATTTACTGCGCAGCACTAAATAACCGTCGAAAACAAAAAGTGCGATACTGCGTAATTTATACGTGGTGCGCACTACTTCTTCCGACGTAGGCCTCCCTTATCGTTGACGTATGCGTTTTCTACAATATTTTGTAATGGCTGCAGCACTCGTGTGAGTAGGAGACGCATGAAAACGACAAACCGGGATTAAAACAATGAGATAAATGCACGTACGAGCGGTGATGCTATGAAGTGTATAGGCGACGGCGTTTCGTTCAACACTATTCTCTCTTTTTTTTTTCTTCTTTTCTTGTTCACTTCGAAAGCGTCTCGAAGCCACGCTGGCCATTGATCGGTGCTCAATGAGCCGTGTGGCACTATCGCAGCACCCATCCATCTTCATCTACGAGGCCCGAGGCGAACCTGGGGGAGCTAGCAGGCGAGGCGAGGGGGGCGAGGGTTGTAGCCTCCACAGGTGCCGGCACGCCACGGACGTCACCGCTGGCCACGCGGGCGTGCCCTCGCTGGCCCCGCGATCGCGGGGGCCACAGAAACAGGGTCGACGCGGGAAAGTCGTCACACGCTCCGCTTCTGCGCTAGCCCGATCCGATTGTCTCGTCGCAGTTCGCTGCTTTCACCGTCGGGTGCACAGCGCCCCCGGTAGGCCCCGTTTCGAATCGTCTACACAAATGGGCCGGCTGTTCGAGAGTCCAGCAGTGCGTAGCGCCGGAACAAGTTCAGCGACTCTCGAAAGGTGCTCTGGGGGACGTGTTGGGCAGGGAAAGGATTTTTGAGGGTTAATTTTCCTGCCGTATTGTATTACTAATTTCCGCGGTGACACCACTCGCGGCTTTCGGATTGGCGCGGACATGGATTCTTGAAGGGCGCATTTGCATACCGCCACGACATCACAATGCGGCCTTCGTGGCCTGGATCCGAGCCCTGTGGTCTCGTGCTCTGCAGCAAAGAGTCGTATCTGGGTGGCAACTTAGAAGAGCCACCGCGAGTAGTCGCTTACTGATTGACAGATTACTTCCTCTCCGGCATTGGAGGTTGAGTATATTACTGAGAATCATTTCACTTAATTTACACTCATGACAGCATTTATACGTATATTAGGCTGCTTCTGAAAAACTAAAATCGGGGATTCGAGACGAATTAATATAGTTTTTGCTGACCGATAGTTATATCAGTGACGGACATCATAATCTGTGCGATAATAACCAATACGCTCACTAATATCTCAGTTTTACAAGTTAGTTACTGAACTAGGTATCCTATGGGCATGTAATAGAAGAACTGAAGCCTGCAACTACTCAAAACAAAAACATTTGCTGGGAGCTCTACCTAGTATCAATTTATGCTCTCTTTTGTTAAATGGGTTGCTGTGGAGACATCGACGCCAGGAAATTCCGTGGCTGCTTTATTTATGTCTACTCTTCAATCAGAATAAATAAAAGAGTGATAGCAAGGACAATGAGTTCGAACTATCCTGGGTGCTTAGCCGTTCTAACCTTGTTAGCATTTGGAGGAGCCTTCACATAAGGTTGTATACCGCAGAATACACCCTGCATTTGTGGAGCAGCGCGAACAGCAGTTAAATGTTGACTGAGCACTACGTCTAGGCAAGTTAAGCGTGTCCCACCACGTTTCGCATCAGAATGCTTAGGCGACTTCTTTCGCTAAATCAACATTAATAGGAGTGACCTTCCTTTACACGATAAGCTCATTAGTTCTTTAAGAGTTGACTGAAGGCTTTTCGTCGGACAGTTGGGCTTCATGCTTCAACACAATGTGGAACAATGCGATGCCATACCAGACGTCCAAATGCCTAATATGGGGATATAAGCCTCAAAACTGATGTGCTGAATTATTGTCAATTACATGCTTAGCGAAGATTTATTTATTTATTTATTTATTTATTCGTAAGCGTCACAGGCCCCAGTAGGATTACTACGTAAGGGGAGTATACTAGATATAACTACAGGCAGAAGTGTTGTACAAAGAGTAACAGAACTTCCGCAGACACAAGCAGAGGGTCATGATATACATAGCGAAACAACGGTGAAATTACATAGCAGTTAACAAGGGCCAAAAACATGGAAAAGAACAAAAATAAACAGGTGCAGACACGCGCAAAAAAGTTGGTGTTCATATTAATAACCGCGGTGTTACACACCAGACAGCGAGGGGCTAACGCAGGGTAAATAATCAACGCTATTGGCCTCGAGATCGAACAGAGTCGGCTCCTAGCGGCGAGGTGACGAAGCTCCTAAGTGTGGATGCCGGTTCCCCGTCGCCGCTCCAGCCGCAGTGTGCAGCGATCGTAGTTCGCGAAATCACGATGGATGTTGACGAAGACGGTTTGTTCGATGGTTAGTAACCTCTCAACCTGTTATTCTTTCATTTTTGTAACGGAAATTCGTAAAGTAAATCGCTGTACGTTTTTAGTGTACTGATGCGAAAAGCATTTGCTTAACGCGACCACACAATGTGCGCTCGTCGCCTTTCAACGTGTTGTGAGGTTAACATGCGTTCTTTTTCCGTTTTACAACACCCTTGCCTCTAAGCACAATTCTCAACCATGTTAGGGACGCTGTCAGGTGTCTCGTCGAAGGCGACCAAGTCGTTGCGGCGGGCCACATCATTGAGTGTAGTGCCGTCGCTTCCACCTGCTGCTCTGACGGTCCTGTGCACGTTATCGCATTCATGGTGCAGTCGTCCGCGCTTCGTAAAGACCCACACAGAGTCGACCTGAATTTGACCGACGAGACAAAAATAGCAGAATTGAACTGCACATGCCCTGCAGGGTAAAGCATTGCCTCAAGTTGTTCGGATGTAGTTGGTCGCGGCGCGTATCGCGATTTGTTTACATTACATCACACTAAGCTGACTCGCTGATTTGCGATGTGTTTACGTTATGCGATAAATTTAGAGAACTTATGTTGCTTTATCAATTTTTGTTTTTAGCCAGACCGACGAAATCGCGAGTTAGTTTCAGAGTGTTACTACCATTGTAAAATGTTTTCGAGTCGCTTTATAACCAGTTGCAACCGTTACACGAAGCTCAAATAAAGCATGCAACGTATAATTTATGTTGTATCATAATCATTAGATCCCTTTAATTACTTTCGCATGCAGGCACTTGAATTTGCAGTGGTGCTTGAATGCAGTGCATTGGGCTTCAATTTTTTCCGCCCCCTTATAAAAGAGAGAAAAAAATATATCAATATGAGCAGTAGCAATAAATTCGCTCGCGCATGTTCGTTCATCGCTTAATGGACCATCCGCTGTTGGCTCGCGAAACGACACTGTTTAATCTGTACGAGATCATGCGTACACACTTGCCGTGTTTCGGTGCTCGTATTTACACTTCCGAACACAAAGAACAGTTCCCGTGGCTGAGGAAAGACAACGGAAAACGTGACAACTAGTCACGCTCGGTGACGGTCGTTTAAACGGACTCGCAGCTGAGCGCGAACCTTGAATTCACTGCGCAGGCGGCGCATGAAGTTTATAAAATAAATTGCATGCGTGGACACACGGTTAATTTACTTGCGGAAGTATATGAAAGCACAGGCAACTCATTACTGGCATCCCAGGCCACGCCGACACGAACTTTCGCGGACGGCAACGATCTTCACACGCACAGCAACCACACAGCAATTACGCATGCAGGAAACCTTAATGCCCAGATTGCCGATTAGGATTCCCAAACGTGATATCATATTGGACTACTCGCCATCCTTTTTCGTCAGCGAACGCTTGAACGCACCATCGTCGAAGTGCTTACTGCACACCATCGCATACTTGGAAGGCGCCTTGCCGTTCCGAAGCCTGACGAGCCATTCTCGGCGACGTGCCGCGTCAACGGGATAGCAGTGAAAGCTTATCCCTGGCTCTGTGCAATATTTGCTGCATTGTGGAACCGAACAAAATCTCACGATGGTAAATGAAGCGTTTTTTGCGGGCACGGAGCACAGAATCGCGAAATGAAAACAGTAGCTCCCTACACTTCCACACACCGCACGGGCGACGTATCCACACTACCGGGGCGACGGTGCTGCCACCTATAGGTCGATCTCGCGGCCAATAGAAAACAACCATGAAAAGAAATGCTCACGAGAAAATGACATTTCAGGCCCGCACTTTGCAGGATCACGAATGTTAACGACGTTATCGGAGCGACCATTCTGCAACTTTAGAGCGTGTGGTACGATTAATGATTTGAAAACTTCGTTGCGTCCAAAAATGAGTTTGAAGTTACGATGATTGTGAAAAGCTAAACGTTGGTAGTCGTAGGAAGGGATGCAGATCAGAATTTGAGGGCCATATTGTAAAAAGGAACCTGACATAACTTGTTTTCTTTATGTTTTGTTTAAAGGCAACTTTACGCTTTATATTATTTTTTAATACGCAGAAAGGAACATGTGGAAACGAATGATGATGAAAATTCTGAATATACGTAACCAAGCAGCTACAACGAGGCAGCGTCCTCCACCCTACATTCTTTAAGGTAGTAATTGCATTGTTACCACAGCGTCTTCACTCGACATCCAGTGCTCGATATGTGCGGACTATATCTTTATCTGGACATCAGCATCTTCGATCGAAGCTATTGGGCAGGCGTTGCACACTGGAATAAGTGCAGTGAGCAATTATCTTCTTGGGTGTGAGACGGGCCTGCCAGTACTACAAATATCATATGGGGTGTTGAGCAGGTTACACTTGATAATGGTAAAGAGTCTTCGTGTCTGTCTTGGTATACCGAAGACGCTGTCAAGCGCACTGGTCGGGGCGGAAGCACGAGAGACACGTATGACCGGGCTGTGACAACTAGAAACATATCGACAACTAGAAACAAAACCGTGTAGAAAAAGCGCGAAGAAAGCTGATGTTGGTCAACTTGGTTGCTGTGCAGCCTGCTTTGCTCCAACTTATTTGGAACAGCGACATAAATGCCCAGAGTAAAAAAAAGCTTGCTTGGTTAAAGGTCGGTTTTTCTAACGACGTACACTTGTGCGGGTGGCCAGCCAAGCGCTCTGTGCAGGTTTTCGCCCGACATGTTCACGCAACTTCACTTGTTTGCACTTGTTTGCGTTCATACATTTAACGTCTTCGTCGCGGTGTGCGAGGTCCGCCGTAGCGCGTTGTTGTCGCGCCCGCTGTCTTTTCGCCCATCTAAAGGGGATGGAGTCATCCTCCCTCGGCAATGTGCTAACTGCGCACTTTCTGTTTTCACCTTTGGCGCCGGAGTCTTTCCTTCCTGCGCCGCCCGGTACCACACTGTAAAAATACTGTACACCCTTAAAAGCGAATAATGCTGTAAAAAGGTTTATAACTCGTACCCTGACACTCAAGAAGGGTGCAAAGATGCGAGTTATAGACCGATCTACACTCTTATTCATCACGAGAAGCACGCAGACAGAAAACAGACATTCATGGCAGGTCCTGTTTTCAAGAAAACTCGTCTTTCTTGGCTTGGGTGAACAGAGTCTACCTAAGATTGTTCGCTAGGCATCATCTACTACAGCAAATGTATGTGCCATACTTGAATAAACTAAGTTCATTGCCGGAAGTGGTGGGCCAGGTAACTGAGTGTATGATCTGCTCAGAATCGAACTCGGCGCTAAGAGAGAGAAAGAAGTTTAATGACACGAAGCTTCTGTGTAACATCCCCGCCGAAACATCATACAGTGATATTATTGCTGCAATCGCGGAATATCTCCACAACGCAGCTTATCGCAGATATTGTGGGGCTTTTGAGTGCGGTGTCCAGCCGCATTGCATTATCTACGAACGAGCAGGCAGACGAAATGGTGAAATGGTCTCACGAACATTTGGACTTGCGCGCCATTCCTTTCTTCCAACGGGATGGTTTTTGACGATAAGGTTCAATGATGCAGCAAAAACATCTATCTGTATGCAGTTAATCATGCATTACAATTAAGAGCTTGTGGAGTTTCTGTTAACGCACCCAGAGACGTGGACACATTGTTTCATCGACTAGGTGTGGCCTTCACCAATCACTTGCAATATAAGATATGGCGCGCTGAACCATGATCATGTGCTTCGGGTGAGGCCATCACACATGGGTTGTCAATTTATTCGCGGTATACCCGGCAGAGACGAGAACGGTGCGTCAAGCTTAGAACACTAGGGAACCATGCGCCCTCTTTTGTGGACTATTATTAGACCATGGCTGTCTCCATGCATTGCGAAGATTGCGCTACGCGCTGTGTGGACTTACTTTGTATCATTCAACTAAGCGTCGAAATTCTGACACTGTGCATATATTAATAATTTCCTGTTTTCATTTAAACCTCGTTCTTGAGTGTGACATTATGTCTGGCACTCTCCTTTTGTTTTTCCCATTCGTATGTTTCGTATGCATTTTTCATCATCCATATTGTTTTAGCCTATATAGGATTAGCCTAGACTAATCTAACCTATTTGAGCACACGCACACGCACACGCACATACGCAAGGACGCACGCACGCACGCACGCACGTACACACGCACATACACACACACACACACACACACACACACACACACACACACACACACACACACACACACACGACATGTAGAATTGAATTCGGATGATATCTGAGGGTAGGTCACAATTACGGGACCAAGAACAACGAGTGTAGCAATGTTATGTACGACCTAAAACAAAGCGTAGCTTCTGATGCACCGCTGAAGAGAAAAATACGGACAGGCAAATGTGCACACCAAGCTGGTATTGCTCAAGATAGCTCAAGGCGAAACGCACCTGGCAGCAGCGCCTACGCACTGGCGCGTGCTTAATTTGCATGCGTCATAAAGGAAGCTCGAAAAAGCGCGAGCGTGTGTTTGTCTCCTTTCCCTCGCGCCGCGCGAACGCATCGTCGGCGTCGACTTTGAGCTGAGATCCGTGCCGTTGGAACAAATAAGCTCACGACGACGGCGACGACGACTGCTCGGAAAAGTTGTGCGAGTCGCGGCGGGGCTAACAGTTTGTCTTTGCGAGCAGGCATGCTTGCACCGCCGCGGGCCGCCGCACGTCAGAGCATCTGCGTCAATAACGCACGCGTTCGGCTGCGGCGCGTGCACGGGCGCGCTAAGTTGCGTCAACCGCAGCTGCTCGGGGGGAAAGGGGGGGGGGGGGTGCGCGGAGCTTGCTGGGAGGCGCTCGCGAGCACGCAGGTATTTGCGATTGCACGCGCCGCTTTTCCCATTCACTACTCCTGCCTGCCTGCTCGGCGAGGCGCTCAAATATTTGCGCACTCTATTGGCGGCAAGGGGGGCGCGTCGTCGTCGACGACGACGACGCGCATTATGCCTTGAGCTGCGCACATGATGCGAGCGAAGGGGGCTCGAGTATTTTGGAAAGGGGGGGGGGCGACGCTGCAGACGTGGACGCGCCGACGTTTTAATGAACGCATCTTCCTCTCAAGTGTGCGATCGTCACCAGTGAGCTCGAGGGCTCGAGACAGGCTGGGCGCCTTCGCTCTCTGCTGCTCGCTCTGTGTACACGCATGCATGTATGTGTGTGTGCGCGCCTGCGTTCAGACTTTAAGAAAGCGAACAACAGTAGAATGGGACGCGCGTGCACGTTGTAAACAAATTAAGCCTCACCTCCGCTAAGTAGCACTTAGGCAAGTGTTTAGCAGCGCTCGTTTGCTGCGCCTCGTACTCTCGCAACACGGAAGCGACGATTAAGTCTGGCTAGAGCACATTTGTTATGCGTTGATTTGTAACGAACTTGTGCCGCAAACTCTACTGCGTACGGCTCTGGTAAACTTCAAGAGCGTTTCCTCAGTTTTTTTTTCGGTTTTACTGTTTATCGTTTTCTTTTTTTTTGCTATATCGAGCTCAATGATAGTTCTCCCCGTGTTCGGTTTTGCCGTGAACAATATGGTAACACCTTTCTTTTATTCTATTACCTAAAGTTGTTGCAATACCGGCTGATCAAGTAAAATTGCTCCGCCCTTGTGCGTTGAAAACGGCAAGAAATTTACAACAGCGAAAAGCATTGAACGCTTTTGAACATCTCTTTGAAGACACCGGCATACTACACGTGTACTGTAGGCGCTGCACTGGTCAGAGTTACGTACGGGCAAGCCACTTCCACTGTTTGTTTTTATGTGTGCTTATTGTCTAATAAATCTTTTATACTCATCTTTGTGTGCCTAGCGTAAAGAATTATCCTCTTGGCTATTGTGTCTCTGTGCTTGTAATAAATCATCTGTACATTTTCCTCATGTGTACGCCTGTCCACCTTGGACCATATCACGGCCTCGTGTACGCATTGGGAACTCTGCGTCTGCGTATGCGTTGGGACTCCATATAGTGCGTGGTGCTCACCTTTCCTCGCCTTTTGTCTCTGTATGTTCTAGTGTGTCTGGGACTGTAGGGCTTTATTTTATACTATGCAGAATTTTAAAAATAATCGGTGGCACGTAGCACAATTCTAGTCCTTGAGCTAGATTGCTTGAAGAGGCGGCATTACTTGCACAAGAAATCAGGGGCCGTATTGCGTAAAACTATTCCAATATGTTTTTATTCCAATCTCCTGACGTCAAATTTGGGCAACCGCCGACGCAAGCATTGGACGGTCACCTGCAGGGTTGTCTGAACAAACCAACCAAATGCTCCCCTCGTTCATAGGAGGTCACTTCTGTTTTCTTGAAAAACGAATAACATTGCCTGCACTGAGTGGCTTGTCTTATCTAATTGGCTCACAAGAGGCGAGGAGCATGCTCAAGTGGAGTGGAATTCGATGGGGCCGAACCACTGCACTGACTATCGATAACCGGATAAAGAGGGTGGTGCCGGCGTCTGCGATTGGTCCGCTTTCTTTGACTTAGCTTGTGGTGGCTCGTCGACAATCGCGGCGGGAAGCAACGGAAGCTTAACAATGACGCTAAAACGGATCCTCAGCAAAGAATTGGCAGAGCGAGGTCGTAAACGTGCCGAAAGTTCTCAAAAACGTTACACGGCCACGCAAAAAGTTTTATTACACGCAAATAAACCCATGCTCTCCGGCAGGGGCAAGTAACCAGTGCCGGAGCGATCGGCGGCAGCCATCTTTTATTCCTTTCGGAACGGGGCAGCCTGCAGCTATTCAGAAGAAAATTCTATTTTGTTCGGCATATTAATGCATCTTTAACGTGTACATGCCACTTCGACGCGGTAAGTTTTTGTGGTTTTGTGACGTCGCGTGAGAGGCAGGTGAAGTGGGTGCAGCCCGAAAACGTTTGACCAATAGCCGAAAGCTGATGGCAAAAAAGCGCCGAATCAGAAATAACTATTTTTGTTTTGTTCGGTCAAAGTATGCATAATCAGTGTGTACACATCATATGAGATGGGGAGCTATCGCGGTTTTCGTGACGTCACGTGACAGACAGGTGAAGTGGGGGTGGTCAAAAAAAGTTTTTGACCTATCGCGGTGGGCTGATTGCAAAATTGGAATAGAAAAGTTTGGAATAGTTTTACCTTATAGCGCCCCAGAATTAATAAACCAGTAATTACAAAATTTCAATAATGAAGTTCTAGCTCATTATTTTATGGCACATCTTGTCCTTTACGAATTGTGCCAGGTGAGTTCGCAAGGTGTATCTACTTGGAACGAATTTTTCTGGATAACAGAATTTTTATATATTGATTACAAAAGTGTGCGACAAAATACATTGGCGTTCCAGTTATTTTTTGTACTTCAATACATCAAAACAGCGTTTGGTTAAAAAACTACAAGAGCGCCTTTAACCATAGTTTCGACGGAGCATGTCTTGAAACTTGTGCCACATTTAGTGTGAATGACAGCGCACACCGGGACGAACATACGAAAGGACGAACATTTTTTTTGTTTTCTTAAGTTTTCTTTTTTTGCTAATTCTTAAGCCGTGCCCACTAGACAGGATGAAACAACGAACGTACACTTTAGACTTCTGGGAGGCAGTTGCGTCACACGGATGCAGTACGAAAGCACACGAGCATGACATCTAGCGACGACTATTATAAATATAGGGTGACAAGACACGATGAGCACACAAGCACAGAGTGGTGAGATCCTGAAGAACTAGATAGGAACATCAACAAGGCTTGAGGCCGGGCTAACTGGTTTTCCCTGTTGCCGTGAATTACAGCGCACGCCGGGACAAGGACAGGAGCCGACGAAGGCAAGCGCTTTCTTCGTCCTTTTTTTTTTTTTGTTGCGTTCGCGCTCGACGATTGATCGATTGACCGTCCGATTTTATTGAATAATGCCTTAATGGTCAGAATTTTTTTTCACGCCATTCATCGGTTGAGCTCACACGAGCGAAAATTTTGCAAGCATCGGCGCCGACGCCCGCGCCACGCTTGCTCAACAGCTTGGAAGAGAATGACAGAAACGGCTATGTTTTGTGACAGCGCCAGTGAGCTTCTCAGGACCGAGACCCCCGATGCGCTCTGCACTTCGAGCCAGCGGAGTGAAAATTAGACGCTATGCGAGCGCATCTTCAATGCTGCTGCGGAACACCTAATGCAGCGGGAATGACCTTTACATAAGCAAAGGAACTATCTAGTGCTAGATAACGTTATCCAGCTTATTCGCACTCGCAGATGGACCATCGATTGCTTCTGAGGTAGCTTGATATGTCCACTCACTCGAGGTGCTGCTTGCGGTGAATTATGTCACTTCAAATAGAATGGTTTGTTTTATGCATGAAATGCTTTTAGCTCCCGTTGTCGGCGACCATCAAGGGACCTTGCGCCAAAGCCACAGCCGTTATCCGGGCACTCAAACTTGAACTTCCGGGCAAGTTGCGAGAAAAAAACCAGATCATCCAGGCATCCAGACAAATCCTAAAAAAAAAAGCGGTCTCTGGCTCCCAAGCCTGTAGAGGACCGCATTACATACTCTAGTTACTGCCTAAACAAGTTACAAAAAATATTGCTTCCAAGTTCTTCCTCATGTTTGTTCACGATATCGCTCAAGCTGTAACTTCTAGTACGCTGAATTGTTATTTGTCATTTCGAATAGCGACGTTCAAAAGGCACATGCAGGGCACCATATACTTCATTGTCATCTTTTGGTGCTGAGACAGAGTTGTCCGTGCTCTTTTGAACGCCAGTGGTCCGTGAGTTCCGCGATGCGGGTTTTACGTCATCTCGAGAGATGGCGCCACGTTGCGTGGTGCCTCCTTCAGGCGCTTTCCTTCTTCCAGCTGGGCAGTGCTCTCTGTCTCCCTGGCATCTTTCGCTGCCAGGGTTTTCTACTTCAAGCTGGGCAGCGTCCATATGGACCAGTGCACAGTACGGCGTGGTGCGGTGTGGTGGGGTGCCGTGGGGTGTGGTGCGGTGTGGTGTGGTGCGGCGTGGTGTGGTGTGGTGGGGTGTGCAATTGCGAACATGTACTACACCCATTTTAAGAGTGTTGCTAGTATCACCTCCAACCAATCTGCTTGGTCAGTTTCCACTTTATGCTTACATCTACTCTCAATTACGGCAGAGCCAGTAATTTTTTCTGCCACGTTTACGCACTTCAGTCATCAGCTTGGATGATTTCTTTACCTCACTGCGTATATCTACGTATTTTCAAATTAATTAAGAATTTATGAAACGTTTCAGATTAATTAGGTAAAAGCTTTTAGTACATGCTCAGCCCTAGTTTACGTAAATCACTGTGAGGTAAGATCACACTCTTGCTCTGCTAGCCCCGTATTTGTACACGACCGACTCGGCGACGCCCCTTACTTGTTGCCAGCTCGTGACTGGTTTCTTTCAGCCGCCGCCACGCCATTCTCGCAGTACATTGTGTGAGGCGTGACGACGCAGTCATCTACCTTGTTGCTCAGCGTATGCATGAGTGAATCAATCCCCGAAAATCTTATTGAATGGAAACTTTTACACATAAACTCCAAATGTGCATAACGCGAAACAATATAATAAATATGCGTTCGCGTACACAGACAACAATAGCGAGCGCAGCTGCGTCATTCTTTTGCCAAGAACAATGCGGGAGTCTCGTTCAGTAAAATGCATTGTGGTGGCGGGCCGCAACTGTGTGCACTTTCCCATAGATGCCATAGCCGGAGTTCACGTCACATATGAGTCCGCCTTTAGATATTTACGCGAAAGATAAAGCCATAAACGGCAATTAAATATATGTATGATTAACGTACGCACAACTTCATCGTCACTCTATTACAGCTTTCTGCGCAATTCATTCTCATGTCATCAGCGTCAAATTGTTTTAGTTTTTATTCGGACTGTGAAATTCAGCGGGATCTTCGCACTTTCCTTATGTCTTTCTCTCTATACTTTATATTTTGCATTACCGAAAGGGAATATTCCATCCCGGGCGCACGCATATCTTCACGGACTCCAGGTCGGCGGCGATGGCCTTTCTCGCCGGCTCTGTCTCGGCCGAGGCTGCGGCGGTGCTGAGGACCCGTAAGACAGGCACGGCCGGTCATGTCATCACTTGGTTCCCGGCTCACATGGGCCGGAACGTCTCCCCCGGCTCGATCAACCCTAATGAGCTGGCCCACGACCAGGCGCGAGGTCTCATCAACCGCGCCAGTCCGAGGAGCCCGGCTTCGCAGGGGATCGACCGAACCACGGACCCGCTGCTTACTTTCCACGAGATCACTACTCATTACCAGCTGGGACGCAGACAGTATCCGGCTCCTCACCCGAAGCTGGGCAGACCCCAGGCCTCGGTGCTGAGAATGCTGCAGACGGGCTCCTTTCCGTCTCGCTCGAGGCTGAGCCACTACTCTCCAGGTGTGGATCCCCGCTGCCCAGACTGCGGCGAGGAACGGTCGACCTTGAACCACATGCTGTGGCAATGTTCTGCTTTGCGCCACTCGCCTTTAAACCGGCAAGAAGACTGGGATGAAGCCGTCAAGAGCACCGACCTTCAAGTCCAGCTTCGGGCTGTCCAAAGGGCCTGCGACAGGGCTGAAGATCACGGTCTTCCGCCCCCGGCGCAGGTGCGGCCCGCGACTACGACACGGTAGTTCCTTAGGACCAATTAAAGTTTCTTGTCTGTCTGTCTGTCTGTTCCATCCCGGGCAGGTATATCGTGTACTGTAGTACTCGCTTTCTTTCATTACTCACTGTCTTACTTGGAGTATAGCATACTAAGCATCTCGCTAAAGGCTAACCTCTCTCTAAACTCTAAACTTTCTTTCTCTATCACTCTCTCTACACACGTCAGTGAGCATACGCATAGTACTTCATGCGTTAAGAACGGAAGCATAACTTCTCAGCGCATATATACTTAACCAACGTTCAATGTTCTGGCAAATTTGCTCCCTTTGCGTCCCCAGCCAGTATTGGCCTTGTGTCTCTGGTCTTGTTTCTTAGTACTGGCCTTGTATCTTGTTTCTCGAGTCTGTACTTCACAGCAGATCGCGACGAGTATGTAGCCATGCTAACGTCTCTTTTTCCTTCCGTGATATTGGCCTTTGTGAGACGTCTCGATGCGTAACACACGGTGAAGTAACTTTCAAGGCTATTCAAATATAAGCGGTGTCCATATCGTACCCATCAACGACGCCTCCCCTAGAGTAACGATAACGAATCTTGGAGACCGTGATTTTGGGTACTGCACACACCGGAAGCGATTGAAGGCGTCGAAAACACGTCAGAGTGACCATGTTTTTAACGCCATTTATTGGTGAAGGGATGAATAATTATTCTTCCTTCACTGTTAGCAGCGCTGTCAGCTCATGTGTGAGTGCGGGCTGTATTGATCGCGTTATTTTCATGTTCGAAAAATATAGGACGATGGTTATGTCCACTGCGCGGTTGACCTCCCTGCCTTTCCTCTCCTTGCTTTCTCTCTCCCTGATCGCACACTCACTCACACTCACGCGTGCACACACACAGGTGCTAACACAGAGGCCATCAAAACACCACACGCAGTCTAAAGACATGGGAAGGGACCATTGTGTTTTCTCTTTTTGCATGGCGAGTTACGTTTTCCGAAAGGCCTCGTTTGCGCTTCAGTGGTATGATATCTATTATGTAATACAGCAAAGCACCAACACTAATGTGGGAGTGCGCTATTTTACCCCATAGAGCAATACGCCTAGAAGCCTTCTATAACTTTGTAGTTGCGCACGTTCACATATCTGAATCACTTGAAAGCTGTCTCTCGCAATGTATGTGCTGCCGATCGGTCACGTCCTTTTATTTTTATTCCTTGCTTTTCCTCTTTGTTTAGGCTACAATATATATATATATATATATATATATATATATATATATATATATATATATATATATATATATATATATATATATATATATATATATATATACATATATATATATATATATATGTTGTTAAACTTGGTTTAAGCGGAATACATCTTTTTGTGAACACCAGTTAAGGGGAACTTTAACCTGACTGTCACCTGCCCCATCGGTGAAACACGAAAACACTACAAATATGTCAAATGATGATGCTAGAAATAGCGAAATTAATCCCGTCCATCAAGCAGTCAAGCAGATGCGATAAAGTTAATGCAAAATAGAGATGTCGAAGTGTTTCAAAAGTGTTCTCATCATAAGGAGTTCGCTAGGCAGGTCGTCATCCCTGACGAGAAAAAGAACATTACGCAATAGTTATAGGATCTCGCAGTTAGGCTGCCACGACTGCTTCGTTCATAAATCCATGGATAGGAAATCTCAGTTGAGGCGCTTGTTACCTGCTCTGTGTACGGTAGTTGCAAACATTATTGATGAAATTGGTGGAGACAGCTATTATTCTATTGACGAAGACATAGATATTACTGTTCCAATGAACGTTACCATTTCATACCAGACGGCAAGAGATGCTGTTGAAAGTCGGCAGCACCATTCTGAACGCCAGAACTGCGCAGAAGAATTGCCAATCCTTTCGCTCATGAGCACGACCTTGCGCAATAGAAGCTGCAATATTAGAAGCAGCTTCTATTAAAAATACTCCGACACTTCTAGAATAAAACGACAGTTGCTGATTTTCCTGTACCTCACTTAAATGAAACTTTGGATAAAATGAACACATCGTGTCCCTTCGACCTTCGTTAATGCGAAGTCTGCATAGTTGGGATAGCACACAAATGTTACAAATGTACATAGGTATTCAAGCAGGTGATCTGAAAGGACAAGCCTATTTCCATAAGTCGTGATAAAGGCACCAGTATCGAGATATGCGTCAAGTACACGTGACACCGAGTGCAATTGACGTTTCATGCAGTTTCTTCCCGACAAAAATGCCAATATAATTCTTAGCATATTTTGCGGATAACTGCATGAAAACTGGCTCTAAACTAAGCATGCCCGCTATAAAAACATGCCTTGAGCGTCGGCAACCTTCAAATGCAAAAGTGCCTTTTGTGCAAAAAAAAAAATGTAATTTGAAAATAATTGGTGGGTTTTAGCTAACTAACTTGAAATACATTGCGGTTTGCTGAGCACGTAATCAGCACCACATAAATAAATTTTATTGCAGAGGCGAAATAGTAGTAATTGCTGCCAGCTAGTTCAATAGGGTTGCATAGGCAAAAGAAAATTGAAAGAAAAGTAGGTTATACAATGCATTGTGTATACATTTATCGAAGCTTTTTAAGATGATGTCCTTGCACTAAGGCTGGGGTTGCAGAAAGGTGTCCGGCTGTATTGATGAACACGAACAAGAGCGCGCTTCTACGTTTTAGTGCACAATCAGTGCCTTTCTCAAGTGGTATATGGATGAGCTTCCCGTTTCATATACTCTCAGCATTTGATAATATAATTTGGTTTCACTCTTGGCATTGTGAACGCTGGAAACTAGAAGGACATAATACTGCGGACTCAAAAGAAAATAAACATATATGGACCTGGGAGACCTGAGCCCCGGTCGCCAAAATCCTGCCGGACAATTCAGTAGAGTTATTAACAACCAATACGAACCCAGCGACGAAGTTATAGTATAGTTGAAAGGCATATAATGCGGTATGTCGAAATACGATTCCATTTTCGCGTATCTCCATTGTCTTAGTTTCCTCGCATGTCAGTCACGCAAACAACCAACAGTTTCGTGTCACCCTTCGCATTAGCACAGATAGCGTGAAGCCGCTCGCACTGAACTCATTCTGTCAAGACGTATTTCGCGTGTCATGATTAATAGACGCAACGTCGCACGAGCGGTGCACAGCGCCCTCGCGCGGTTCGAGGAGCCTCCGGGATGTTTGCCTTGTTGTCACGGCGGTGTCACCTCGCCCCAGGTTTCATCGCTGAAATTGCCGACGAGGTGAAAGATAACGGCGAACTGTAATCCGCTAGTCCCGTGACTCGTCGGAATTCTAATTTGTTCACTGACGGCCAATTCTAATTTGTTCACTCAAGCGCCGTCTCTGCATATTGCTAGCGACCTTGCTTTTCTTGTTTTTTATTGTTATTACATTTTTTTTCCTTCGACGGGGAGAGAGCGTACGCCCCTCACCCGTTTCAGGATGATAACGGCACAAAGAAGCCCAAGCGAACAGGCCGATTCACACACGAAGCAAGTATCGCGAGTAAAACGCGCAGCAGAAGAGATAAAGAATCGCGAGGCGGGAAGGCAAGGGGTCGGTGAAGTGTGATCGCTGTTCACGAGGCCCCTCCTTCGCCCCATTCTCTCGGTGTCAGCCGTTTTCTCACCGTCGCCACTTTCTTTCTCCCCGCCTTGAATGAACGCGGCGAGGTTCATCAGGGAGATGAGCTTTTTCTTCTGCCGTCAGCTTCGCTCTCGTTCTTTTTTTCTCTCCTTTTTTTCCACACTTCGCTTTGCGATGTAGGCCCCTTCGGAAATGTGCGCCGGAGCCCAGAATCTCGAGCTCTGTTCGGGATATTGCCGTGGAAATTGAATGCGCTTGCCCTCTTGTGACTGATTGAAAGTGTCCCGTGTATACAGCCTCGAAACAGGCTCCGTGCGGGCGTCACTGCCTTATGCGCGCCGTTCAGCAGTTCGCTCGCGTAATTGCCTGGGTCCGTAGCGCAAAAGGTGTCGTTTACAATATAGTGAGTTACTCTCAACTTCAGCGCTCGTGGAATACTCCTGTCGTTCTAAATTTCTTTCCCGCAAGGTTGGACGGAATAACCCTGCCATCAATGGCACTTGAAGAAAGAAAGAAAGAAAGAAAGAAAGAAAGAAAGAAAGAAAGAAAGAAAGAAAGAAAGAAAGAAAGAAAGAAAGAAAGAAGCGCCGTTATGGCGGCTTTCTGTAGCGAAGTGAGGTATATCCTCTGAAAAGTTTATTCCTGCCAAACTTTACTGGTTATATGTTTGGGGCAACACACTTCTGATTTATTTGTCAAGCGTTCAGTAATGTCGAACTAAAACGATAGAAGGCATGTATTGAAGGGTGCCCTTCGAAGAGTTCTCCTTTTAACGACGTTGTCTTAAGCACGCACACACGCACACATAGGGACACACGCATACAAACACAGACAACGTTTTGCAGATATCTAGCACATCCGAAAAGCCCTTAGGTGAAACCACCATAATCACCACCTCGCTAGAAGACGTATAGTCGGTACGAGAAATGCCGATAAATAAAACAAGACTGCGTTTTCTTTCCGACAGTTGTCATTACGCTTTTCATCCACCCTCTGGGCACTTTCAACGAAATGGCGATCTGTTACGAGTCTTGTTGCTGTCGTATTTTCGTTGTTTTGTGTTGATTTTCAGCAGGGGGTGTCCGAATGATGACCATCTAGCCGAGGAACCCTGGTGCCAAGATGAGCCTAAATCTCCTGAAGTTTGTAAGGAGCGGCCCTTTTGATAATTCCACGGAAAACGTTCACTCTTATAGCAATAAAAACTCGGCGCACACAGAGGGAGCTGCGAGGGAAGGAAGGAGGCTATCCAGTTCATCTCGCACGAGTCGGTGGCGGGGCGCAGGTGGCTTTCGGGACGGCTAGTCCAGGCCGTTCGCATCAAACTTTAAGCGGCAGCAACGTCAAAATGACCCGGCGTTCCCGATCGACGGCTCTGTTGCACCGTCTAGGTACACGCTGCGTGCACTGCGGCTGGCTGCGGGCGGCGAGCCGAGCCGAGGGCAGCTCGCGAGGCCAAGACACTCCGACGCCGGAGCCCACGTGGATTCGCGCAAAATCTAAATTGGGCCGCTCCCGCCGTCGCGGGTCGGACCGTCAAAATTGAGGCCCCTAGAGAGTGCGCTTTTGGGTGTGCCCGACCTTCTAAAGGTTTGATGAGCTCCTGCGACCGCCTGGGGGATGTGTTGCCTGCGCAATGAAGTCGAGGTTCTCGCGCACTGACGCTGTCACACCTGTGTTCTCTCGCGAGCGACCCCTTCGCTCTCCGGTATGGTGACTCGGCAGCCAAATTGTCTCGGGCCTGAAGACGAGAAACAAACAAAATAAACGACACCTTTTTTTTTTGTTGCACCGTGCGAGCTTAGACTCACGCGTATCAGTTATTTAACGTAGTCCTGCTTAAAAATGAAGATGAGCATGCGGTTTCTCTACAGACGATGGCTTAAGCTTCCATACATGCCTCCCCCCCCCCCCCCCCCGTCTCCCGTCCTCCCACCTACGATGCTTCAGGAGCCGGAGTGATGAACAGCGCTTCGTCACGACAGTGTTATCAAGCAAAGAAAAATGAAAAATAACTTCGAACCTTAGCAAGGCGAACGAGAGGCTATAGGCAAAGCGAGCTACAAGTAAAAAATAATTGATGCTGACATAGTGAACATTATAAGGCAAGTAACTGTAAGCAGACTGCGAGAATCGCGACTGCGGAGGTGGTGGGAATTTGTACGCGTTTTCGGCAAAGTGTGCTTCTTAAGCAGTTACTAAAAGGGAGGTGACATTTCACAAGAACGTGCAAGAAAGTATCGAATTTGCGGCGACTGCAGCAGGTTTCTGCAGAGACTCATTCATGAAAGTACCCACAAACATAGGGCTTGCTGCATCTGTGCAGCGTCATATATGACGCTGCACAGAAACCAAGGTGAAAGAACATGGACCTCTGGCATGACAAGCCCGGCTGAACCATGCTTTGTTTAACATAGCTACAGAACTGTTTCATGAAGAAACGCACCTATGCTTTGCACTTTTCGTGTCCCTTTTTGTACCCTTAGGTGGAGGAAACTACAGGAGAAAAAAAAATGCCGTGTCAATATTCACCACCGAAACTTCAATCCCAACTGTCCACATGATGCTTCCCGCCCTGTTTGGTTTCATTGCGCTAACGGGGCAACCGCTTGCGTTCACCGCTAATCCTTTTATCTCCCGAAGATCACGTCTCAGCGACCAACGGTCGCTGGTGGCACAAATGCGCGATGCATGAATGGGCGCGTCAGCCTTTGATCGCAAAGAGCATGCCCTACGTCAATACAGTGTCTAGCATAACGTGGGCAGTGATATTCGTCGATGAATTTCTCAAGCAACTGATGGCGTTTTTTTTTAATGGTGGAAATAGCTTTCTTCCTCCTGCGGCATCGTCCTCCAGTACTGCCACTCCAATGCTGGTGTTAAAACCAGTTCTTCGTTAGTTATAATGAACGAAATGCGACTGCTACTCGACGATCTAGTCTACGGCCTGCTGAAAAAAACGAGTAGCGAAGAGAGCATCGTGATTTCGATTAATTCGTACTTTAAAAAAATATTTGAAAAGAAAACGAACAAGGCCGAGCTGCAGCGCAGAGTTTACCACACACACACACACACACACACACACACACACACACACACACACACACACACGCACACACACACACACACACGCACACACACACATACACACACACACGCACACACACACACACACATACACACACGCACGCACGCACACACACACACACGCACACACGCACGCACACATGCACACATGCACACACGCACGCACACATGCACACACACACACACACACACACACGCACACACGCGCACACACGCACACGCACACACGCACACACGTATAATAAGTGTCCGTAAGGAAAACTCCAAGAATGAAAGAACCTTCTTGGGTCTTCTCCCTTACTTAACAGATATATAGTGGGCATTAGGATGACGCACTTGCCGTAGTAGGCGAAGTACGTTGGCGCAAGTTTTCCTGGAGCCTTGCGCTCTCGAGGCGTTGACGCAAGCCGTACTAGCCAAGCAGTTGCGTTCGACTCAGCCATCAGCACTGCACTGCACTCGGTAACTTGTTTAAAGGGACACTAAATATAAAAAGTAATTTCAGCTGTGTTGGTAAATTAGTTTTATACAATTGCGAAAAAGACCCTCTAGAATGAATTCTGGAGCTTTGCGCGCCAAAAGTACAATTTGATTATGAGGCACGCCAAAGTGGGAGACTCCTGATTAATCATACTCGTGCACCCAATGCACAGGACACGGGCGTTCTTCCATTTCTCCCCAATCGAAATGCGGCCACCGCGGCGGGTCGAGCCTATCTTGTACCCTGACAACAGTCTTGGATAAGCCATAGAACACGCCAAAACATAAGACGGATTCAAGTTTGCGCACCAGCTTGACGCGATGTCATCAATTTTGAGAGCGTCTGCTCAGGATTAGTTCATTTTTTATTAGTGAAAATGCGCTACATTGTCTTTTAAAGAAGCTAAAGACTGAACTTAGCATGTTTAAAGAAAGAGCTTTAATTTACTCAAAAAGAAATGCCCAATTTAAAATAAAGACTGAAATTCTTGACATGATGCTGGCATTTCGACGTTGGTGCAGTGCTGCAAAATTTAAGAAAATGGAACTCGGACCTTCATTTTCTCTTGTAATGTTCTAACCGCGTAATTTACGAAAATGGCGTTTTGAATTCGAAAGAACACTTTAGCGGTGTCAACTGTATTGGTATTTATCTTCAGTGTCCCTTTAAATGTGCCACCGCAGTATACAGACCAAGCTATCGCGACCCTCGCTGTAAGATGTTCATTGGTTGATCGCCATAGCAGCGATCTAGCCCCGAGGTGCCTATTTACGGGGCGTTATCAGTGCGCCGAAGGGAATTCGGTGTAAAACTTAACGCCAAGGAAGTGCCATCGCGGCTAGCCTGGGACGCCACTGCGCTGTCCTTGTTTAATCTTCGCGCGACATCTCCGTTCCACCGCTACATTCCAGCTTAACGCACGTGTTTTCTGCGCCTGTTGTGAGCCTTCTATGACAAATATACCTACGCGGTGTATTAAAATGCCAGGTCATGCGTGGACTCATGATTATTCACAGGATGAGTGGTCAGCACTGCGAGCACGTCATGACACCTTTAACTTAGTTGTACCCATTGAAGTCTTTTTTAGTTTTTTGCACGAAATTATTTCCTGTCTGTTCAAGCCCACTGGTAGAAACGATGAAGAACGTAAAAATAATATTAATTTACGGGAGCTAGATTGAAACATCTAGCAAGTGCAAAATTTTACAAACTTGTAGGGAATGGTTCAAAGTTCAAATTAGATTACTATAATAAATGCCCTTATAAGCGTGTTACTTATTTTTCATACGTACAGAACACAAAGAAAGAACGATATAAGGGAGGGACAGCGTGCAGGGCCGCACTGATAGCACCCCGCCTGCTTATGGCATTGCGTCCCGCTTTGGGTTTGCTTCTGTTCCTCCTGTCTTCGGCGAAGGGGCGCCGTTAAAAGTTTTTGGCGCGCCCCATGTTTGTCCAAGTCCGCGGCTACCGAGCAAGGCGGCGGGGCATAACCCGGGACGAATCGCAGGTTGTGCACGACAGCGCCGCAGGCGCTACTGGGCGGCAAATTTTGAAATCTCGATTGATCCCGTTTGTTCATTGGGCAGGCAGCTCACGCACCGCCGAGAAAGCGCAAAGAGGCGAGGGGGTGGCTCGCGTGGAGCAGTTGACCGCGTCAGGATTCCAAGGAGCCATATATTCTTCGTTAGCTGCTGCGCCTACTTTGTTTATACAAATCATTAGTGCCGCCAAAAACACACACACACACATACATGGAGGCACGCGCACGCAAGGCGGCCCGGTGGTTGGGGGAACCGCACACAGCATATTTGCGTGCGCCGCCGGGGCTGGGCAACGGGCTGCTCGGTATGCGAGCGGCGTCGTTGGCCTTTCGCTCGGACGGCTCCTGCGCCTGGCTTGTCGACATTGTGCGGCAAGTATCCTTCAGCCACGGCCGCTCGGTTACTCTCGACCTTCCTCTCGCCCTCAAGCCCGCCGCAGACTGCGGGGCATCGCTTTTCTTTCCTTTCTTCCCTGTGGCGGTGTGATCGGCGTCTGAAAGCTGGGTCTTGCGCCGGGGCCCAACAGGAAGGCCTGGCCACCGCTCGGAGACCCGCGCCGCTGCCAAGACCGCTACCGAGAGACCCAGCGCCTGCCACTCAACCAGTGTTCGGGGCTGGTTCTTGCGCGCACTCGGAGTTGTCTCTTGCGAACGTGACAGAGGCAGATAGCGTCCCTAGTCCCAAGCTTCGTGCCTATTGGAAAACCAACCTTACGGCTTTCGTGGTTTCTATGCGACCACGTTTAGCCGAACGGGAGTGCGTTTGACGGCGGCACCACTTGGACGAAATTGTCCACGCAGGGAGCGCGACTGACGCCCGGGACACTACAAAAGTAGTTGTCACCGAAGTCGAAAACGTAACGCTTAAGGCTGATGAAAGCTAATGATTACCTACAGAACACTTAAGTGCTTGTTATAGAAGTGGTTTCATCGAGCGCCATAGCGCCATAGCGCCATAGCGATCCAAGCCTGCTCTGGTAGAGTCAGACGCCAGTTATAACCACACACCGAACCATACCTGGTCCTTCAGCATTTCATATCGACAGTCCTAAAGAGAGAAGGAATATGTTACTAATAGTGATCCACTAGATCCGGTGGTTCATGCTGCCTGTTTCCCTGGCCCATATGGATGGGCGGGACGCAGAGTGACAATCGGGAAAAGGTGTCTATTTGCTTCATACTAAGCAGAGTCAGTAAGAACAAAGGACAGGCCGAGATAGGACAAGCGCTGTTTCGACCTGTCCCTTTTTTTTTACTGCACTATGTATTCTGGTTAACGATAACTTACCAAAATGCCCAAACCTATTCCCTTCTGAAGTGTATTCGTGTCAGTAGCACGTGTTGCGATGAGGGCGAGATATAAATATTTTGCTGAGTTCCCGTCGGGGCGAACAAAGCCCGGTGTTGGAAATACTGCACATATAAGCAGGAAAGAGTGTCAAAATAAAATAGAAATGTCACCCAGCCAGTCAGGCTGGCCAAAGCAGTGAAGAGGTATGCGTTACCCGAGCCCGTGCATGTCTCCATTCTGCTCCGTCCTCTCCGCTAGCTCCCAAGGATGCCGTGAATGCGTTCGAGGACACGCCAGCGAAAGTCTCCGCCGTTCAGTACTTTGCGGCTCAAGTGCAGCCCATATCTCCGCGCATTCCAGGCGCTGCCGCACGTCCTCTTTCCGAGTGTTTAGGCCGCCACGCGCGCGCTGCCTGCGGGCCACGCTGTCCGCGAACGAGCCGGCCGAATAGACGGGGCTAACCGCCGGCTCCTATCGCGCGCGCTCGGCCCATCTCGCGAGCGGCTCCCTTCGCTGCTCCCTTTGTGTGACTGGCGGCCATTTGCAAGTCTTTGGGACCGCCTGTCGCTTCCATGCCAACCTGATGAATGCAACTCTTGCGTGGAGAAAGAAGCCCTGGCCCGGGCGCCTTTCTTCCCCGCTCGACAAAGGAAAAGCAAGGCGGCGGGAGAGGACGAGCGCCGCATACGGCTGCCATTCAGCGTGGCCCCGGGATGACTTGCTCGCCCCTTTCCTCGAGCTCTGATCGCCCTTCTCGGGCTCTTCTTGCTACTTTCCTGCCCTCATCTTCGACTGGAGTGCTTGGCCCTGTTATCTTCTTCTTTTAGATTAAACGAGCCTTCGGTTCCGACTCGACGTCATTTTGCTTGCGCCTTTTTATTTACTTGCATATATAGCCTTATGGCTCCCACTTCCGTTTAGTGGCCTAACTACCGTTAGACGTTTACGCTGCCGTCGCTATGTGGAATCGGTGTTTCCTGGAAGGGCTTTTTATGTGCGGTCCTATTTGAGAAGATCGCTACAAGCTCGGCATCAACATGGCAAGGAGCGCTAGCGCGGCGAACGCGGCCCTGCATTTGGACGAGGGTGCATCCGCTGCGCAGTGCTTGTTGCGGAAAACAACACGAACCAAGTAAATGGTTCGGTACCCGTTGCAGGCAGAATTGCAAACGGGAAAAAATGTGGCTTCAACGATAGAAGCATTAGTGGATGCAATCTCTCTGTGGGACGTTTCAGGGCCGACTGGAACGAGCTGTGCTGAAGCAATGCCAGTTCCTCTTTTCTAGCAACCTTCACTTCATGAAGCCAATATGAATTTTAAGGTGTTTCAGTATTCGTGTTTGGTTGAATGCCTGATTGATGCATATGTACTGGGAAATGTTTGAAACTGTCTTGTCCTCGGCTTTTCCACAAACAATAAATGCTTAAACGTTTAACGTATGATAACATAAAGTGAAATGGATGCGTTCTATCAACAAAGGAGTTTTCACAAACGTGCATATGGGTTTATCAAGTGTAAAGAATACGCAAAATTCCAAGGGAGTAGGTTGCGTATTCGGCAAACTCTATGAGCAGATACCCGAGCACGCACGCACGCACGCACGCACGCACGCACGCATGCACGCATGCAGACACAAATACATGGACACATGAACACAAGCACACCCCGCAGGTGCGCGCACAAACACACACGTGCGCACACATAAGCACATCGAGAGACAAGGAGGAAATAGAGTCGCTTTTGTGAGGACACATTTACTCTAACCTTTGATTTTTCGTCAGTAGGTCTCACGAAGTCGCCCAACCGCAATTATCCTTATTAAATGTTAAGGAAATAATAAAAGTGGAGAAAAAAATATCTTCACGAAATCTGCCTTCTGGATTATAAAATTGGGAATGTTTCCTTTTTCTCGCATGGCTTCATTTTAGGCCTAGTATTTAAGACCTCGTATTTGAATGTGGTGTGCCTCTTGAAAAACTGCTCTACTTTTTCTCACGCACTTCACAGCACATATTCAGTTGCCGAGAGTGAAGTGTGATGTTTTCATCAAGAGATGAACTTACGCACTACGAATCTAAGCAGCTCCTAAAGTAGAATAGAATATACGATGAGACCTGCTGAATTACGTTTATGTAAGCGGAGATGTCATCGAACTGCATCAGTCGTATAGGAAGTTTAGTGCAAAGACTTTAGTGTAATTTTCTGCGCATGAAGACGGCGTGCAAGAACCAATCCCGCTGTCAATAACAGTTGGAGCAGCGAAGCTTCGAGTGCTTGCAAATGACACTCTATAATCGTTGTGGAACACACCTAGTTACGAGCACACACGTGTTCATCTCTGTCTTCAACTTCGTCCTTCCCTTGGACTAGCTTGGCCCGAGACGGCGGTTCTTTACCGACTGTGGCTTGGTGCCGCTTTTACAAAATCCTGTGCTTTCCACATCAAATGATCAGATAGTGTTGCGAGTGACCACTGCAGCAAAGAGGAAGCTATCGAACACGTTCTTTGCCATTTTTCCCGTAACCTCGCAGCCGCGCTGGCGTGTCTTGACGGCCGACCGCTTTCGGAGTAGGCAGTCCTGGAACACCGAACTATATACAGTCGTCACACCACAAGACAGTCATGACACTCTTGAAATTTTAACGTTCTAGAGGCCTATTAGAGAGATTAGTTCTCATGGACGTTCCCAACCTCCTCTATTTATTTTTCCTACCATTACTTTTTCTTTTGCCCATTCTTTCGGTCTTTTATGTCCCTTTAATCTTTCGCAGTGCAGGCTAGGAAACCGGAATCTTCTCCGGTTAACCTCGCTACATTCCCATCACGTTTATATTTCTCTCTCTCTCTCTCTGGACCCCAGGCTAACATTCGCCAGTGGTTGTTCAATATGTGTACATATTAGAGTACAAACAAATTTACAGCAAAGATATAATTTACTCGCTTCTTTATGAAATCATGCACGGGAGACCGAAGGTTTGTTCACGTGCTTACATGGATGTTATAGAATTACCACGTTACCTAATGTAAAACACGTGTTTAGACTGATGAACAAACTTTTCAAGGTAAAGAAACAAGTGAAATGGACGGGAAGCTTGAAAAGCTTTAAATAAAACTATTACATAATATTTTCGCCTATACCTAGTCGATGTTTAATGTAGTATAAAATGCAGCTGCTCTAGGAGAGTCCGTACTTGGATAAATGTCAACTGCGTATAGAATTTTGTTTGTAGTAGAATCACCCCAAACCTCACTCGAACTCGAAAGACAGCGTTGATACTAAACGAATTTGTTTATGAGGTAATAAATATTGATAATTTCGTTCTCCACGTGAATCACTTTTTGGGACCGGCAGCTTTGAAACCAAAACAGCTGCTAGCGAAGACAGCTGCACTAACAAAACCAACGCCACACGTCACCGACCATCGGTGGCGAATACTTAAAGCTCGAATTTTTGCCCTTCTGGTTATTTATACCTTCAGCAATGTTGAGAGAAGGGGTAATCAAAATGTTTGTACTGTTAGTTATTGGTTGGTTCATTAGTCCGTGCTTTCTCTCTCTCTCTCTCTCTCTCTCTTTGTCTGTCTTTTGTAACGACGTTCTGTACATAGTGGACTCGCTTTTGCATTTGCTGTAAGCGGAGTTACAGTGACCATGTATGCCATACATCTTAAAACAAGTGCCACCTGTTTGTACTTGATAAAGAGCTCCAATATCAGAACAGCGACATTTCAGCATGGCACGGCAAAAAAAAAACAAGAAAGAAAAGAACAGATACATAGACCTGGCTCGCGTGCTTTTCGTCGACGAAAGGCTGCGCTAAAAGGGGCGTCCGCTGCGTATGACCGGGAGGACCGCACACGCCGCAGCTGAGTGCAGCAGGCGTCTCTATGGCGTTGTACCACGTGTCACGAAGAGGCGCGGCCGGACGGGTCTCGGCGCCGCAGCGCCCGCACGACGCGCGGTGCAGCGACGTGGCCTAAAGTGAGCAGAAAGTAAACGCGAGATATCTGGATATATTGTGGCCACCGTTTGCTTTGACAAGCGACCGGGAAAGCCCCTTTGCGGATATCGCAAACTTTCGCCCCAGAAAGAAGCCGGCTTTGTCTTGCAAATTGAGTCTCTTGTGTCGGACAATGGCGGTGGCCGATCCGGCCGGATCCCAGGGCGCATTCAGATACTGCGCGACCGAGCGAGGACGACCGAGATGCGCTTAGCTTTCCCTCCCCCGGCCGACTCGCTTCGCCGCAGGCGAGCCACCGAAGAAGAAAGGTACATGCTGCCGCTTCTTCTTCTTCTTCCTCCTGCCTTTTGGCTGTTCGCGCTCACAGTGGTGTTAACGGGCAGGTATCTGAATAGAGTAGGCGAATAGAGAGATGACAGAGTGAATATACTTCGGCTCGGCAGTATTCTTGCGTGAGTGTCACCGCGGGTAATCGCTTGCACTGATACGCTTCTTCTGAAGAGCCTGTCGCAGCGCTTCTTCGTGTGAACCCCTCTTTGAATGAACCTGAGAGTGGTGACGTGAAAGAACGCTCGGTGGGTCATATTTTACTCTCTTTTGCGATCTGAAACAGGGTATATTTTCGATCCGTGGTCATATCAGTGAAATATGTCCTTTCGGCAAGTTGAAGCGTGAGGTCAAAAATGTTTTGTATCTATCATGGTTCCGGGGACTTATGTCGTGTTTGTGAAAAAACAACAAAAAAACAATAGAATCACTTCTTTCATCATGAAATATTCTCACTCATAGCATACTATTTACGGCAACAAATTGATTCCAAGTAAATGACATTGACGTTAATAAGAGAAATTGAAAATAAAAATTAACAAAGTGGCGATGACTGACTGACGAGTCACAATAGGCTTCCTTACTTACCTCTGTTCCGCCCTGTTAAACAGACAGGTATTGAGAAAACTTTTTCCCCTTTAATCTTGACTTAATTTAAATAAAAATAAGTCACACCTCCTAAGTTTAATTTCGTATATTCAGGTCACGCTATATTATCGAAATCATTTTTGGGAGAATGCGACTTTTCTGGAGAACGCAGAATTTTCCATTTAAACACCTGCAGCTGTCATCCGCACGGTCGGTTACCAAAATGCTCTCCAAAATAGTTCTTTTAATTGAAACAGCGTCTGAATGTGTGTGTTTCTGAAGCCTCTATGATGCTCTCGTTGATTTGGCTATTTCAATATTCACAGCAATAAGGCGTGTGACCTTGTGTGTTTCTGTCAAGAGAGAGGGAGCGACAGGAGGTGCTTTCCGAGGTTGTCTAGTGTCTTCTTTAAGAATGGAGCGATGTTACAGGTGAGCGAAGAAATAAATTTATTCGTATGGGTTAACTGAGATTAGCTCCGCATTACTGCGGTCATTTTTTTTACTGAAATAAAAATAAAAGAAAGAGATGTAGTCACCTTATAACGGTGACGGCTACTCTTTTTCGCATAGCAGAAACAATTGACAATATAAAAAAAATATATGTACTAAGAAAATGGAAAGAAACCACGTCATAGGGCCAGAAATCCATACCACACATTTCTTTACACCCACGAAGATATCAACATAAAAAGAAAAGGCAGGTCACACCACAATGGGTTTGTAAACAAAGTCACAAACACACACTATCTGCTGCGATGTAGACTGTGATGAGCATGAGCGGTCTTTTATTTTATTTATTTTTTTATTTTTTTTGCACTTAGACCTGTGCTACCCACCACGGCTTCTGCAAGCGCCGAACATAGAAACCTCAATCGAAGGGTTTAATAATAAAAGCGCCGATTCCACATTAGCAGCGGAACAATTAGGTTTACAACAGATATTGGACAAGCACCAGGAATATATTGACGTCTAGACGAATGGTTCTGTAATCAAAGAAAGTACAACTGCAGCTTATGTTATACCATTCTTACAGGTAGAGTACGCTCGTAGATTGGGACGCGCGTCGTCAACAACAATATCAGAATTAGTGGCAATAATCCAAGCCACTTATTTAATTAAAAAAAACATATGAGACACCAAAAAAGCGACTAATTTCTACGGACTCCTTATCGGCTTTAACACGTCTTGGAAATATTGATGACAGTTTACCACAAGCACGAATAACATATGTACTATATGTACTAGCATATGTACTGTACAGCTTAACTCAGTCTACTGAAAGAAAACATGAAGTGATATTACACCCATGACAATGCTGGTATATTAGGCAACAAATTAGTGGACTCGTTGGCAAAATCGGCCCATAAGGCTGCAGAAATTCAACTCATTTCTTTATCCCCAATTGACATACAACGCATAATAAGAGTACTATACATGTACTTATTTATGTCAACCAGGTTCGATGAAAATACTAAGGAATCGTTTCTTTACGAAGTGCACCCACAACTAAAAAGAACGCTGGATGTAGAACTTTCGAAATGCCATCACCATCATCAGCCTATTTTATGTCCACTGCCGCACGAATCCTGCCTGCGATCTCTAATTACCCCTGTCCTGCGCCAACCGATTCCACCTAGCGCCTCCGAATTTCTTAATTTCGTCACCCCACTTAGTCTTCTGCCGTCCTCGACTACGCTTCCCTCCTCTTGGCACCCGTACAGTGACCCTAATGGTGCACCGGTGATCTAACCTACGTATTACATGTCCTGCCCAGCTCCATTTCTTTCTCTTAATGTCAATTACAATATCGGCTAACCCTGTTTGCTATCTGAACCCCACCGCTCTCTTCGTGTCCTTTAAGATTATGACTAACATTCTTTGTTCCATCACTTTTTGCGCAGTCCTTAACTTGTTTTCGAGTTTCTTTCTAAGTCTCCAAGTTTCTGCCCCATATGCCAGCACTGGTAGAATGTATTGATCGTGTGCACCTTTCTTTTTAATGATAATGGTAAGCTTCCAGTCAAGATCTGACAATGCCTGATGAATGCGCTCCAACCCATTTTTGTTCTTCTGTAAATTTACTTCTCATGATCAGGGTCTCCTGTGAATAATTGACCTAGGTAAACGTACTCCTTCACAGACTCTAGAGGCTGAGTGGCGATCCTGAACTCTTGTTCCCTTTCCCGGCTATTTATCTTTGTCTTCTACATAATAATCTTCAATCCCACTCTTATACTCTCTCGGTTAAGGTCATCAATCATTTGTGGTAACTCGTCCCCAGTGTTGTTGAACAGGACAATGTCATCTGCAAATCGAAGGTTTCTGAGATATTCGTCGTTGATCCTTGCTCCTAACCCTTCCCAGTTTAATAGCTTGAATACTTCTTCCAAGCACGCAGTGAATAGCATTGGAGAGATTGTGTCTCCCTGTCTGACCTCTTTCTTTATAGGTACCTTCCTGCTTTTCTTGTGTAGAATTAAGGTAGCTGTAGAACCTCTGTAGATATTTTCGAAGGTATTTACGTAAGCATTCTGTATTCCTTGATTACGTAATGCCTCTATGACTGCTGGTATCTCTACTAAATCAAATGCCTTTTCGTGATCTATGAAAGCCATATAGAGAGGCTTATTGTACTCTGCGGATTTCTCGATAACCTGATTAATGACATAGATGTGATACATTGTAAGGTATCCCTTCCTGAAGCCAGCCTGTTCCCTTGGTTGACCAAAGTGCAGTGTTGCCCTTATTCTATTGGAGATAATTTTGATATTTTATATAATACTGGGAGTAAGTTAATGGGCCTATAATTTTTCAATTCTTTAACGTTTCCCATTTTGTGGATTGGTATAATGTTTGCGTTCTTCCAGTTTTCTGGGACCCTTGCAGTAGATAGACACTTTGTATCAAGAACCGCCAGTTTTCCAAGTAGTATGTCTCCTCCATCTTTGATTAAATCGACTGGTAGTCCACCTTCTCCTGCCGCTTTTCCCCGTTTCATGTCTTGCAAGGCCCTTCTAACTTCATCGCTAGTTATAGAAGGAGCCTCTGTAACCTACTCATGACTACTTTCAAAGGAGGTGTCCGGGCTGCTCTGGGTATTGTGCAGGTCAGTATAGAATTTTTCAGCTGCTTTTACTATATCTTATAAGTTGCTGATGATATTGCCCTGCTTATCTTTCAGTGCATACATCTTGGCTTCTGCTCTGCCAAGTTTTCTTCTCACTGATATCATGCTGAGCCCTTTTATTACTGCTTCCTCAGTCTTTCTGACATTAAAATTTTGAATATCCCTTATTTCCCCCTTTTTGATTCGTTTTGACAGTTCCGCAAATTCTATTTGAACTGTTGAGCAGCACACTTTCATCCTTCCTTTGTCGTTTGTTTATTAGGTCCTTTGTTACTTGGGAGAGCTTACCTACTGGTTGCCTTGGTGGCTTACCTCCAACTTCAATTGCTGCTTCTGAAGCCAACATAGCTAAGGTTTCATTCATTGCCTCTATGTCATCTTCAACTCTCTGTTTTAAGGCTGCACATTTGTTTTCAAGTGTAAAACTGAATTGGTCTGCTTTTACTTTTACTGCGTCTAGGTTGGCCTGTTTTTTCTTGACCAATTTTATTCTTTCTCTCTTCTAATTCAGGTGAATCCAAGCCCTCACTAACCTATGATCACTGTACATTACCGCGCTTAACACTTCTACATCCTGCACTATGCTGGGAGCGGCAGAATGAAACCAATTTCATTTCTTGTTTCACCATTAGGGCTTTTCCATGTCCACTTTTTGTTCCAACGCTTCCTGAAGAAGGTCTTCATTATTCGCAGCTTATTCCTTTGTGCGAATTCCTACCAGCATCTCTCTTCTAGCGTTCCTAGAATCGACGCCGTAGTTGCCGACTGCTTGTTCACCAGTTTGCTTTTCCCCCACTTTTTCATTGAAGTCGCCCATGACTCCATTATACTGAGTTTTTACTTTTCTCATCGCTAATTCAACATCTGCATAAAAGGGATGTGTTTCATCATCTTGGTGACTTAAGGTTGGAGCGTAGGTCTGTACTACCTTTAATCTATACCTCTTATTAAGTTTGATTACGACTACTGCTACTCTCTCATTAATACTGTGGAATTTGTCAATGTTGCCCATTATGTCCTTATGGATTAGGAATCCTATCCCGTCGAATTTTCTATCTGGTAGTCCTCTATAACAGAGGACGTGGCCATTTGTCAGCACTGTATAAGCCTCACCAGTTCTGCTAACCTCACTAAGGTCGATGATATCCCAAACAATGCCTGATAGTTCCTCAAACAGTCCTGCTAGGCTAGCTTCACTCGAGAGGGTTCGGGTGTCAAATGTTGCAAGGGTCAGTTTCCAGTGGCAGCCTCTCCGGGTCCAGAGATTCTTAGCTCCCTCTGCTGTGTTACAGGTCTAACAATCGCCTTGGTCAGGTGCTCCGCAGATGCTGGTGTCATTGTGTCATTGCATGAGTCATTTGGGAGGGAGCGGTCGAATACTGCACCAGGGAGGCCAATTCCTGTTCTGGTGGGGGAGTGCCTTTGTTGAAGCTTAGTGGGCCTTCCTAATTTTGTTGTACCTGAATTATTATAGCCCCACTCGCTCTTGGCACTTTTTACCGGTGTCAGGCGTCACTCTAAGCCTTCAGATGTAGTGTGCTGGAGGAGGTGAACTCGAGTTTCCCACCTTCAGGGAAAAGAAACGCGCGAGGATTTGAACTTCTGACTGTGGCAACCGAGCATCCAAACTACCTCAGTCAGATAACCCTGCCGGCTGACAGGCAACCTTATGTCGGAGAATTCCAGCCCAGGCGATCCTACGTGGCTGAAAACATGCTTGCATTATCAGCGATATAGGCGATCCCTTATATTTTGTGTAATACCGCAAACCTTCTCATGCCTTTGATCTCCTCCTTTCGCGCGACAATTTTTTTTCTGGGAGTGGGTGGGGCGGTTCTCACTAGAAAGTCAGCGCAAGGCATGTCAGTAGAGTAAGTCTAAGCCAATTTCGTTATCTCAGGGGGGGGGGGGGGAGACAAAGGGGAGGAAAGACAAGGAGGTTAGCCAGTGTAAGTACCAGCTGGCTACCCTGTGCTGGGGAAAGGGTAAAGGGAATGAAAGGAGAAAGAAGAAGTAGAGGGAAAAAGGGAAACCGGAAAATTCACACAGTAACGCGATACTACGTGCTACAACACTCAAAGATGGTCGCACAATTCGCATGTCCCTGAAAACTTCAGCAAAGCCCTTAATGCCTTGAGTGCCGAATGCCTGAAAACATGCTTGAATTATCCGCCGAATACGGGTTTTGCTGATCACGGTAGGTGGCACAACAGAGTATTTCTCAATGGTTCTAACATCGTGGTTTGGGAGCCTCCCGTACGCATGCGGTCATGAACGCGGCTAGAGACACGATATATTTTCGGCGAATTCGAACAGCACCTAAAAGTAGCGTGAAAAAAAAAGGAGTAAAAGAAAATCTTTCAGCGCTTACCGGTATTGACGAGTCGTGTATGGATGGAGGTACACCAAACAGCTTACGGTCTAGTCTGCCTGCCTCAGGCAGGCAGACTAGACCGTAAGTCTTTCCGAACGGAACAGAACTGATACTGAAGCGCCCCCCAAGGCTGAGGCTGCCGAGACAGTAAGAGTACCGAGACACTAATTCATCGATGGTGTCTTGGGACAGCATGCACCAAACATTTTCCGTATCGCATAAAACAGGCTTCTTTCCCGGCTTGCTCCTGTGGCGACGACGATGAGGATGTTGGCCATCTACTCCTCGAATGCTCCATACACGCGCCTCAAAGATGTCAGCTAGAGCATTGATCCATTCAATGATCAATTGATCAGCTCCATTGATCCTCGCAGACCTTTCTCATCGCAAAATTGCTGGGCCTCTGGCCATCGAAAACAGCACATCGAGAAGCACTGAACGCACTTTTTACGAAGACACATGCATTCTTAAACAAGTACTAGATACCGCATGGAATAGTCCCAAGATGTAACCAGGCACGTACCCAAGGGGGGGGGGGGGGGAGGGGGCGCCCATTAAGCTGTATAACACCCCCCCCCCCGCCCACGCCGCCATTCCTCACACACATTCTAAAGCGCCGACAAATCAAGCTTGAGAATTATTCGGTGGTCAACATTTCGCTGCCTTTTTCACTGCTTTTGGATAAAGTTAGTTATCGGCGTCTGCTGGGGTGTGAAGGACAATTTTCTCATAGATTCGGTGCCCACGCGATTAACTCGAGATGCGCTCAGTTGTCAGCATCTATTGCAACGGTCACGCGTATCGCTGTTCCTTTGTTAGTACAACCTTCTTTGTTTAGACTGATCCAGGGACCAGGAAAGGGATTCAGTTCGTAGTCAGCCGGTCTGCATGCTCGCGAAACGAGTTGCTGCCAGAGAAAGCTCCAGTTGCGTTTAACTTTTCCTTTTGCTTCCTTATTTCCTCGAGTGACGGCTCGCCGCGACGCTGGCAGATCCTCGGAACCATATACCCGTGATATAGGTTAGATAAGGTGGAAAATAAAATTATGCGAAACAGCATCCATCATCAAACCCTGCAATAACGGTGAAATCTATAAGCAATATGAATGTCACCCGTTACCTCGTCTGGTTTTTCCCTAATTGTGCAGCATTTTTCGTGCGAAATTGACAACTGGTAACAAGAGTCGCAAGGAGTTGAGAAATTAAGCGACATACTAAGGGAGAAAGTCGAGGCAACATCCAAACATGAAGGAAAAACGAAAATTAAGAAATTATACCGTTGTTTGTGAAATATTTAAGGATCAACATCTTTTTATTTCAAAAGGAAGTAGAAAGAATGGCACCGGAAGTGCAGAATGATTTTATGTGTTTTGAATGACACTTCTACAGTTATCAGTCTAGCCATTTAGTTGGAAAAACATTTAATTGGAAGTAGCGCCTTGTCCGTCGTAAATGTGCTTTTAGTCCGCGTCTTCGTAGCGCTCTTTTCTTCAAGTATGCAAAACCAACTCGCCCACATCAAGCTTCTGCTGCTTTAGCTTAAGCTACCATACCTTTCTGTATTCTAACATTAGCTCCTTCACTAGAAAGAAATTCAGGGCCCGTATTCACAAAAACCTCTCGGCTGAAACTGTTCGCGAGCGAAGGTTTCAGCCAATCCTGATGGTGGGCATTTTATTCGCGAAGGCAGCCGGCCAATGGCAAAGAGTACTTGCGAACGAAAAGTTTTGCAAATTCGGGCCCAGTTTCTTTTACAACTCATGCGTCAATTATACCCAATGTGAATCCTTTCTACCACTCACAAGAAAATTTATGATACGAAGTATTTTTAGCAATTATTAACACGCTGTTCACGGTAGCACAAACCACGCCACGAAGACGAGCACGAAGAAGAGGTGCCGGAACACAAGCGCTGAGCTCGTTTTATGTAGGCCCGAGGCGTGCGCTATAAGCAGATCATGTATGCGTGAATATTCTCTTACAGAATTTCAGGCTGCTCAAATGCATTACTTCTCCCGTGGCTCCAGAGCTCATCAAATGGAACTAGTCAAGTTCAGCCTCGGTGCCAGACTTACGCGTCTATCTGCAATGGCAGCGTCGATGCACGTCACTTTATGAATAGCTTGTTGCATTTTCCCCATCATGGTGGCTTAACGTGTTGCTCTACTGGCGCCCGGAATTCAAATGGGCCACAGGCTACTTCTTGTGCTTGTTCCCACTGGCGCTTGCACCCGGAGGGTTTCCCATCGCCGCGAAGGCTCAATGAGCGCGTGCAAGAAGCGGAACGGGCATAAAAGGGAAATCGCCACCATCCGAATCCGGTCACGGATCCGTCTTACATTGGCATGCGTCTCGAGGTCGTACACGTTGCGATCAAATATTCAACCAGACACGGATAGACCTCCCTTTCTCCCTTTCTGGTTCGGCGGGCGCAGTTGCGTCGTCTTTAGTGGCCGTGGAAGGACAACGCTCCGACCGGCGGGCGGAGAGCGCCGTTGGTCGCCTACGTGACACGCCATTACGCGTACGGCACCGAGGCCCCGGCGCTCGGCGATGCCCGTCGCCCCGCCGCTCTCCCGGTCGTCCTCGCGGAGGGGGGAAAATGTAATGAGGACAAGCAGAACGCGCGGCCCGAACCGTGCGGCCGCCGCAATACGTCTCTTTCAGTCGTTTGCAGCACTTGCTCGGACTTAGCGCTTCCTATACATGGCCCTGCCATCGCTGCTAAATATCTACGCGCCGCTTCTGGTTCCCCTATATTTTTCTTCTTCTTCTTTGGCCTTTTGTTTCCGAACTTCCCTTTCGGTCTCTCCTTTCGCTGCCTTTCTTTTTGTACGTGTGTCGACAGAGGCGCAGCGCATAGCGCCTGTGGGAGGGATGGAGGCGGTCATTCGTGATCCGAATTCGCGCTCTGATGTAATCAAGGCCATCTTTTAGCATGCACTAGGCACGTCGGACGGCGGGGACCCTCGGTGGAACCTAGCCCAAAGGTGTGCGCCGATCGAGTTGTTGCCACTCCCTCTTAGGAGCCTTTTGTTATGGCCACCATTCCCCCGCCCCTTTGGTGTCTTTTTCTCTCTCTCTCTCTCTCTCTCTCTGTGTATTTATGTTTTGCGCGCTATTATGACCGGATAGTTTCTTAGACTGCTGCGGGATAGTGCGCTTGGTAGCCGACACGAGGCACTCAGTAACTTACACGGTGGTTCTTGACGAAATGAAATTGCGGTCTCCCGAATAATTTATTGTGACGTCTTGATAACTTCCTGCTCAGGTAGCGACATTCCTTCAGCTAGACAACGAATAACGCTTGCATGTGTACGTAAGGACAGCGCTCTGGAAAGTGGCGATGTGTCGGCGATCACTTTTTTTTCTTTACATGTGCAATATGGTCACCTGGGAAACTATTTTTTTTCTGTTTTTGAGGAAACAGTTTAGGGGAATATGCCAGATCTAGTGAAAGTACGAAATGCCGCCGTACGGATTGTTTGCGGCATAAATGTACTTCGTACGCAATACGTTCCCCAACAATTAGGCATGCCGAAATACTGGGTTCTTGGAAAGAAAATGCATTACGCGCACATAAACTATGGCATCTAGTGGAAATGTGTTGAACACACTACGATGACACTTCATAGCAGAGTTAAGACGATCTTTTCTAGATGTCAATGCATTGCAGTAAGTTATTAGTTTGCCGGGTATATTCTAGCATCTGTTGACAAAATCATTTTTGAGGAAGTGCGGTGTGTTGGTAAGCAAGGTAAACTTTCATACTCAATTTATTATTGAGTGCATGAGAGCCACAAAACCAACAGACAATGAGGCCAAGCAATTCATAGGGGAAATGAACTGTTTCTTTTTTCTTAAAATGCAGTTTTCGAAGAAATAATGGTTGAGTGTAAAAGTTCCGATAAACCTCATGTCTTTCTTCAATAGAAAGGGCAATAAAAGTGAAGGAAAAGATAACTTGCTACTGGCGGGAGCCGAACCCACAACATCCGGATGAAGCGCGTGGTGCTCTACCAAGTGAACTACGGTAATGGCGATCCTTCCGCCCATAACTTTTTTCCTTTTGTTTCATAATATCAGCCAAAATTGAAATGCTAGCAGCAAAGCTCATGGTTCATGTTCAGTTCAGGTGACGGGTGCGAGGATGCATGTCCCATTACAATATGTTCGTCCTCAGTTTGCTGCACACTTGCTTTCTCACACCCCCACCAGAGCGTCATTTTACAGCGAAGTTTTTTACCTGACGGACCTGTATGAATGAGCCGTATGCGTGGTCTCGTAGGGACGTCCGTAAAGTGAACAGAAAAGATGGCGGCGCCGCGTGGTCTCCTAGGGGTGTGTATCTGGGCTGGTTAACGCCCGTAAAGTTAACCGAGAAGATAACGAACGATAGTACAGCGCAGAAGAAAAAAAAAAGAGACGTGATTTCACCGCGCGCCGCATCTGCACAGCGGGGGAGTGCACCCGCGCTAGCTGCCATTTCTGCAGGCTCCGTCTGCTGAACGTCTTCCTCTCAATACAAACCCGCTGCAGTCATGGCGGGAAAACACGGGAATGTGCACCGTGGTAGCCGCCGCGGTGTGTAAGAACTGGTTTGTGCATTATAGACATAGACCATTGCAACAGTTGAAACTCCAACAAAAATTGGGGAAAATGGGAAGATCACGCATTGTGCGCACGGCCGAAGAACAAGCCGAGTATGAGGATAGCCGTCGACAGCAGAAACGGGACTATAACCAACGACAGCGTGCCCGTACGAAAGTGGAGAATGTGGCCAGTGACTTTGTCTCCGAAGAACGTCAGCGGGAGCTGATGCGTGAGTCTAATCGTAGGCATCGAGCGCGAGCTACTGATGAAGATCGCGCACTGGAGGCCGCTCGTAAGCGTCAAGCTAGGTCATTCGAGTCAGCGTCCAAGGGGCAGAAGCAGCTTTGTTGGCTAATCAGCCACGATATGAATGGGTCAGACCGAAATTTTAGTCAACGCCAACGCAGCTTTTCGTGTTGTGCTGCATCGCCAAAATTCATACTGCGGCGGCGATGCGAAGTGCTCTCCGACGGTGGTGTGGCGAAGCAAGTGTATAGCAAATTGTGGCTGAAAATGCCCCATATGACATGCATCCTGATACCTGTCGCCTGAACTGAGCATGCCCGGCTGGTTGCGCTGATTCTGTTAATTGGCACGCGCTCCGCTGTTCGCATTTCAATTTTGGCTGCCAGCCCAGGTAGTTGCAACCCAAGCTCGAGATTGGTTTCAAGCGTTACTCAAAAGCATAGCCGCTGTTGGGCAACATCCGTTCAACTCTAGGCATGATGTAGTAGGTGACTTTAGGAGCAGCCAACAGGGCTACGAATTTGTAGCGATATCTTTTACCGTACTATTGCTTGTCGCGTTTCTCGCGCGTATTCAGTGGTCATAGCGACACTCAAGCTCCATCTTCGTTATCAATGTGATCAGCCGGTCGCGAACAGTGTTTGGTAACAGTAACATAGAATCTAGTGGTAGGCATCGCCCTAAAATTGTAGCCCTGGCTAGGCTACCCTTGTATACAAAGTTGCCAGACTCAAAACACTCCATATGAAATGTGTGAGAGGAATCAGGGGAACTGAGGAGGGGGAGAGGAAGGCTTAAAAATAAGTGACAATTATGTGGAGCCATCCCTAATTTTGAGCATTTTTATTTTACCCCGCCTCGAGCCATCAGAATACTGGTTCTACGATTACGGCAAGCTGGCTTTTTTGCACATAGAGTCTTTGTGCGGAGAAGGATCTTGTATAAATGAACTGGCCTTGGGTGGATGAGACTGTGTCAAGATGGGGGAAGAGGAAAAAAAAAAAAAAACAAGAACTGTAACTGAGGATAGACACGCAGAAAGCAAAAACGGCACATATCTATTGCACTTCTGTAGCTGTTGAGCTTGCACATCATTGCTGCATTGATTGAACACGTTTAAGTTCTCACTGCCTTTCAGTGCTGTGTGACAATTTCTTAGCCTGCATTTAATGTTCATTGAGAACACGTTTCACCTGCAGTTGAATAGCGCAGAATTTTATTGCATCTATTGCGACAATCATTACTTTGCGAACAAGCTGGCCATAGTCACTTGTGGCGGTTTCGATACTCCTTCATGAGTACTCCATTGGAAAATAGAAGGAAAATGGCAGGTGATTTTTTGAAGCCAGTCTAAAAGACGAAAAGCTCGTGAAGCTTAAAAAGCTCACTGTCTACGACACCTTCAAATTTGATGTCTCTAAGACAAAAAGAAAAGAAAATATGATCGCCGAAAAATGTAGTACAATCAATCAATCAATCAACCATTTAACGTGCCCAGGAGGTCTGAGTGCTGGCGCACATATGGACTAAAAAGGAAAGAAAAAAAAAACATCAGAATATAAGTAAACCAAAACAATGAATAAGAAGAAAAATCTTGAAAAGGCGCGTGTACATGCAGGAAGGCGCAAGATGAATACAAAAGAAGAAAGAATGGCAGTTGAACAATATGTGCAACTATGACGCAACAACGCAAAGCTCGGAAAACGACAATTACAGAGAGTTGCAAAAAATATCAAGTTCATGAAAGTAAGCGTTATAAAGGCTGCATTCTCTGGACGATTGAGCGTTAAGAAAGACAGGCAGGAACGTGAAAAGGTCTATGTTCTCTGGTCATCTTGCGCGGAATACGAAACATGATACAACTAAGGAGTTCGGGGCAGGTGAGTACACCGTGAAGTAGTTTGAAACGAAACAAGTCAGCGCGATTACGTCGGCAGCGAAGCAAGGGCAATGACAGCAATCCAACAGGGCTAGAAGAAGGTCCAGTATCCTTGTTATCTTTGTTAGCAAAGCGATGATGGTACACTCAAGCCTCGATATAACAAACTCGGCACAATCGGACGTTTGATTCGTTATATCGAAATTTCATTGTATTGAAATTTGACCTTGTAGGCAAATAAGTTCACTCGCCGATCGATTTTTCTTACATGAAAAGGGGCCGCAGAATTTTCCCAATTATCGGACCATCGAAAAAAAGCAAGTCTGAATGGTAAAGCAATTCATTTTGATAAATTTGAGAGTTTAATACAGTTTCATGCAACGTGGACGATATCTTCATGTCGGCAGTACTAATTAAGCGAAGCAAGCCAGGCTTTGGCGGGCACTCCGCCCCCACGGCTGATAGCGTCGCCTGCACTGGGACGACACTCTCAGAAAAAGCGCAGGCAGAGGGGAGCGAATGCTTCGTCTGCCTCTCGCTCCAATGGGTTACCGAAAATCGAGATTAAGCAGCCTCCAAAACTAAACGCGTGGGGAGGCAGCTTACATGGTTCAACGCCATCTTGGCAAGCCCACTCTTTGCACACGCAGCAGATTACCTCTAAAGCATGGTGCGCGGCTGCGCATGCGCTCAGTCGCGCTTATAGCCATGCGCAGCCACGGCCGAGACATGCGCGAGAAATCGAGGCGCCCCCCCCCCCCCCCTCCGCCCTCTCGCGCGCGCTTGATCGCGTTACCGCGAGCTCGCTCTCTTCCCTCTCTTTCCCTTTGCTCGCGCGGGAAGGCGTCACTCGCAATGCCGCCATCTTTGTTGTCTCCCCTCGCACCTAAAACACTCAGTGCGCGGGCGCGATCGGAACATGATGAGGCTTTTCTTCGGCGGTCACTCTCGTCACACGGCGCGCGATTTGAGAGGTGCTTTTGCAAGCAGTCGCTTGTAATTCAGCTAATTGAGCACCTGCGTCCGCGGAAGTTTCCATTTATTGTCTCGGCATTCCTTTGCTGTGGCAGTGAAATTTCGCTATAGTGACATCGCATACAAACGCAGATCGTTATGTTGAGGTTCAAAATACATGGTGTTTTATGGACAAGAGGTTATGAAAGTTAAATACTTCGTTATATCAAAAATTTTGTTATATTGAAGTTCGTTATATCGAGGTTTAACTGTATATGATTAGAAATGTTTTCTAGACTCGATGTATAATGTCACTGTTAGGTGTAGAAATGCCATTCCGGACGACCGACACAAATTCGTGTTGAGGAATAGAGATTATCGTCTACAACTTGCATGGATTGTACTGAAGAACTCAACGAACGTCTCATCAAGGCCCTGGTACTTGCAGGATTCGACTGACAACTAAGAATAATTTTATGCGGAACTGCCATATTTACGTTCAGCCACAGAGCACGTATCCACAACTCCTTAGATCCGCTTCGACTCTGCGTCAGTGATTGTTGCGACTTGATATATTTAAATATCCACAAGAAGTGGAAAAATACTGATCGAGAGAAATGTCGGGCAAGCAGGTACAATCTCTCCCGTGCTAGTGACTGCATGCTAAGAATGAGTATGCAAGTTATTACATTGCAAAGTATTAGGAGTGGTGATCAACTGTGAATATCTCAACAGCCTTCAGCTTGCGAATGACATTTTCCTGTTCAGTAATGCTGTGGACGCATTGCAACAATTTATTGAGGAACTTAACAAAGAAATTGTAAGAGTAGGTTGCAGATTAATACGCAGAAGAGATACGCAGAAGAGAAAGGTAATGTTGAAAAGCCTGGCAAGCGAACAAGTACCCATGATAGACAATCAACCTCTGGAATTTGCGCAGAAATGCGTTTGTATAGTTGAGTTACCATATGGGGGACCCTGATAATGAGATAACCTTGATAATTATATATGCCAAATCATGACCAGGAGCTCACTGTTGTCTCTGAAAAGAAAAGGGGACAATCATTATATTCTACCAGTACTAACATATGGGGCACAAATACGGAGGTTAACAAAGTAGCTTGAGAACAAGTAAAGGACAGTGCAAACAAGCGATGGAACCAAAAATGTTAGGCATAACGTTACGAGACAGGAAGAGAGCGGTGTGGATCAGAGAGGAAACTGGGTAGCGGTAGTTGACATTAAGAGAAAATTTGGAGCTGGGCAGGCCATTTAATGCGTAGGACAGAAAGTCGGCGACCCATTAGAAATACAGAGTGGGTGAGAAAGGAGCGGAATCAGTGTGGAAAACGACAGAATGTTAGGCGGTGTGATGATATGAGGAAATTTTCAGGCACAGCTGGGAATCGCCTAGCGCAGGTCAGGGGTAATTAGAGATCGCTGGGAGAGTCCTTCATACTGCAGTGGACATAAAAATAGGCTGATGACGTTTCACAACCTCAGAAATTTGTCCGAAATTTTAACGCACTGTTGCTCTTGAGCCACAGTTTGCTTCGTAGTACGAGGCCGCATTTGTGTGTTTACAGAACGGTGTCTGTCGCCGCTTGGATACCACCATGCTCACCTTGTCCTTGTGTTATATGTGTAGGGACTGCTCCGAACAAAGTGCGTCAGTGTAGCAGAATCGACTACTTGAACCAATTTTATCCGAAACCAGCACGAATGCTTAACCGTTATGTGCTTCGCGTACGGCACTGCGCAGTATTCTGGCGTTCACTTCAACGTGTGTTCTTATGAAGCTGGTAAGTTTATGGAAACGTTGGCGCTGATCATCGCGGTGATGTTGACTTCTACGAGATGCCACTTGGGCTATGAGAGACACCGTAGTTACGGGCACCAGGCCTTGACGTCACCAACCCATGATTTATTACCGGGCTTCAACATCGAAGTATACGCGCCTTCGTGCATCTCGCCTCTGTCGGAATGCGACCACCTGAATCTGCAAAACGAACACTTCACTTAGTGCGAGGGATCACCGTGTGTCATAAGCTGAGGAAAAGCCAAGAAGAAGCGATGAACGCTATTACAATGTGAATGTGTGATAGGGAGCGAAATTTGCACGTGAGGATGTTACGTAGCGGTTTGCTGTCATAAGTTTGGGAGTGTCGGTAGCCATGAATACATTATGCATTTCTCTTTCAGGGCTGCTTTCATAGCTCTACGTGCTCTTGACAGGTACCCTATGCGAAGGGATAGCGTGTTTCGTCGGCCCTCGACGGCATCGTCGACCAGCACCTTAGACTGTACTGGCTGCGGAGGGAGCAGATATTGAGACTATGTGTGGCATTAGAACCGCAGCTACAACCGCGTGCAGTGCGATCACATACTATACCGATGAACCTATGGGTGCTAGTGGCCTTGCCGCGGAGGCCACATGAACTATTTACTATGCAGCTTTCTTCTATTTTTTTCTCCTTTCCCCAGACATTTAGTCGATTTTTAATATGGTGGCGGTGGTGCTACAGGCGGGATATTAGCCTGGAAGAATTGGTCGACAATTGCCTGAGCTTCTCTTGCTGAACCAACTATGTCACCATGTGTCCATAACTCCTGTCTTTCGCAAAAATGTGATGTGAGAAGAATGCGTGACGCTTACACTGCCATTCTTCTGAAGACGGTGCGGTGAAGGGACAAACGCGCTCGCTCTTGTAGGCCCTGTAGCAGACGCTCGGAAAAAAAAAAAGCTGTCGAAAAGAGGTTAGCAGTGATTTGCCAAAGAATGTAGCTTCAACTACTTATACATGATGTGCAATCATGCTATCATTTGACCTCAGTTATTTGATTTTTTGTCGTTTACTCTGAGCTTTGCTTCCTCTTCACTCTCATGTGGCGCCGTAAGTTAAATGCGCTGCCACTTCGGTTGCACCCTTATTTAGCGCATGAACGTTTTGGCTAAGAAATTGCGTACTATCGTAGCATCTTAGTGAATTCCGCCCCTGAAGAGCTTTTGTCATGAATTGAAGTCACTGTGCAAAGTTTTCTTTGCATTTTTGTACGGACAGGCTGACGAGCATGACGCACACTTTATCGTTTCTTCAAGTGAATCTAAGAAGTTTGAGTTGAACGCTTTACTGCATACACAAAGTGTATGTAGCTAGAATTAACTGATGTTCACACAACAGGCATACACACTTTAAGAAGAGGATATACATGAGAAAATTAGCGGTTATAACAAGCTGAACTCCATGAATTCCTAGCACATTGTATCAGGAATGAGCTTAGCAGAAAAAGCGTCAATTCTTTCTCGCGGAAAGATATTCCTTGAGATTGCTTTGCTAACAGTGCGCTTCCGCACAACACGAATGTTGCTTTAACGCGCATGCTCGAAGCGTGTTTTGCGGTGCATCGTCATTTTTCACCTTCCCTCGATTAATTTACTTCGTAAAAGTTTCAGACCCTTACGAAAAAACGAGAAAAGAAAACACGCTCTCAAAGTGAAACGAGCGATCCGAGAGCGCAGCCACTGAAGCGAAAATTTCGCTACGGCGGAGGACAAACAGCTCTCGGTTTTCTCTGCGAGACGCGGTGGCTTTTGCGACGCCGGGTTCTCTACGGTTGCCGAGCGAGCGGCCAACTGCGCGGTCCAAGTGAACGCGTGGAGATTAATGAGCGGCGCGTCGCCTCCGCAAAAATGGACGCCCCGGCTGTAACGCGGTTCCCGAGTGGAGCCCGCTCCCTAACGACGATTAGAAATGCCGCGGAGCCGCCGCCGGAAGCTCGAATGCGGCACCCGCGACGAGGGAGAGAGTGGCTGAGCAAAGGTGAGAGAAAGCCTGTTTGGGAGAGAGAAATTCGCTCACGCATGAAATTGCTTCCATTAAGCTGATGGACTTGAAACGAATCAGGGTCATAAAATGCACTCCCCCGCCTCGCCCCCCGCGCTGCGGCGCGCTCGTCGGTCGGCGTGCGCCAACTCTGTCGCGACGCCGTATACCTGTTCCTTTTCGCGTGGCACACAGTGAGGCGCTGTTGCACCGCCTGCGGCGCCCACAACAGGTTGCGCCCGTGGCCCGAGTCCCACTTCTGACTACGAGGCTGCCCGCCCGCTTATCTTGCTCGGTGGCCGCCCTTCACAAGCGTCGCGAACGCGCTCTGTAGAATACTACACGCTAATCCTGTTGCTCAGAGCGCGGACTCTCCCTGCCCGTGCTCGATTAGAAACGTGGCCCGAGCGAGTTTCGTTAACTTGTGCGGTATGTAGGCGTCGCGTGCATGGCTCACGTTTATATGCCTCCGCAGCGCGCATGGAACCTGTTATTACCGTAGGATCCTATGATCTCGTGCCCTCGCAACCACTTCACGCCAGTGCGCAGGGCTTCGTTTGGAATCGGTTGAACGATCGCGGCCCCATTTGGTTGCCAGTTTCGGTTCGCGCAAATTACATATCGCATTAGACAGCAGCGTTCCACAACATCACAAATTTGTGTTCTGTGCCGAACTTTCCCAGCCCGGTTTCAAGCTGTTGCACCGATACAATTCGTACTTAAGCAAACTTTAGACAGATAGAAGCAACTCCGCACATCATTTTTTTTATTTTGTTTTGTAAAGAGCATCTTTCGCACTTTCAGAACAAAGTAAACAGACCTAGTACTGGGCACGGCCCCAGCGCCATCTCGTGAGCCGATGGGCGCTGGAGGGAGGAGGGGTTTGGCGCGCGTGCTGCCTAGTGACCGCAGTGGCCACGCTCGAAGGTTGCTTCCGGAGACGCCGGCCCGGGGTCACGCTTGACGCATGGCCCTGGTGTCGGCAAGTGAGCCATCGCGGCCCCGCGACTCCCTCGGTGGCGCATTATCTGCGTCGCCGTCACTGCGGGTGTCACATCTCGAATGCGACTCCTCGACCAACTCTACCTTGAAGGCGTATATGAATGCGTTCTCTCCACGCCGCTGTGCGTACGCGTGTGGGGCCGCACGCTTAGGGATGCACATAAATCAACATTCCCATAACGCGATCTTTCGCGACCCGTCCGTTGGCGCGCAACCTCCGTCCGCCCTCCTCCTTGGCTTCCGCCGGGCCCTTCACGCTCGGTGGTGGCTGGCCTTTGTCTCTTTTTCATCTACAGCATGCGCTCTCTTTGTGGCCCTTTTGCGGGCGGCCTATTTTTAAACTTGGCGCTCTTCGCCGGCACGCTTCTCTGGGGATATAAGCGGCCATTACGTACCCAGGGCACGCCCCGCGCAAGAGGCGCAGGAAGAAAAAGAAACCGGAGGAAAGAGTAGTTGCCGCATACAACACGGAACGGCCAAGCAAACTGGGCGCAACAAGCTGCTTGCTTCTTGTCTTTTCCACTTGCTGGCGCCTGTTCTTCCGCTCCTTTTCTCTCGCGCATTTACACGCCACAAAGAAAGTTACAAGCACAATATACTTTTCTTGTAGGTTTTGTTATTTGTGTTGTTTGTCTGTTATTTACACGTCTTGTTGTCAAATATTCAGGGAAAGTAGAAAAAAGGACGCTCGGTGCTTTTCACCCACCAATCTTCCGCTAGAACACTCAAGCAATGTCAAACATTTCGCTGGCGTTTAGTGCGCTCCGCTTAGTGTGTGTGGAAGTGTGGAAAAGTGTGTGCGTGCGTGCGGCGCGCGTGTGTGCGTGTGTGCGTGTGCGTGTGCGTGTGCGTGTGCGTGTGCGTGTGCGCGTGCGCGTGTGCGTGTGCGTGTGCGCGTGTGCGTGTGCGCGTGCGCGTGTGCGCGTGTGCGCGTGTGCGTGTGCGCGTGTGCGCGTGTGCGTGTGCGAGTGTGCGTGTGCGTGTGCGTGTGTGCGTGTGCGTGCGTGTGTGCGTGTGCGTGTGCGTGTGTGTGTGCGTGTGTGTGTGCGTGTGTGTGTGTGTGTGTGTGTGTGTGTGTGTGTGTGTGTGTGTGTCATTTATAAGAGCCACAAGATAGCCAAAAGTGAGCCATGTTTTATCCAAGCCAGAAAGGGTGTGTTCTTGCAAAGTGCGTATTGGTAAAATGGTAAAGGATTTGTCCGGTTGACCTTCGATTCCTCCATGGTGCCCGGCTCAGCCAAAAATCCACCTGACAAAACCTGGCATCACGAAAAAAGCTAATCACTCATCACCATCCCTTAAACAGTTCATGTTACTACTTTTGTATAAGAACTACCATGACTCAGCGCATATCTACACTGATGAATATGTCTTGCCAAACAGCTCCGCTGCGGCAGTCGTGATACCAGCGAAAGTTACAACCATCAAATTTAAGACTACCCACGTGACAACGTCGACGGCAGCAGAGTTCGCAGCGCTCCTTACCGCCCTTCATTATATGGGTGATTAACCGCCACACAAGTGCATGACCTTCTGCGTTTCAAAGGCGGCATTGCAGTCTCCACAGTCACCTTTACGACACGGACCGCGCGAGCAGCTAGTATTGCAGATTACAGAGACGATGCACCATATAAGCGATGCAGGCCATGAAATAACTTTCCAATGGCTTCCAAGTCACTGCTGTATTATCGGCAATGAACGGGCTAATCAGGCTGCCCGTTCAGTCCATACTGAGGATCAACACGTACCAATACCACTTTCTAGAACTGACGCAGCACGGAAGCTTTGCCTGCTTGATCGCCAGTGCACCAAGTCGCAATGGAATGAGCCACATTTCAGGAATTACGGAATATACTGTCTTGATCCCACATTGAGCCTTCGAGTCCCAACAACGCTTTGCCGTGGAGACGACACGCTTTTGTATCGACTGTGTATGGGCCTTGTTTGTGCCAAAGCCTATGCGTTCTGCATAGGGAAGGCCGAAACCGCAACCTGTGACCACTGCGGCCATGAATAATCGATTGACGATATTTTGTGCGACTGCCCATAGTACAGTCCACAGAGGGAATCCCTTCGCCACGAACTCAACCAGCTGGACGACCGACGACTACCGGAAGAAGGAATTCTACACCACCGATGGGACCCAACGTCACAGAAGAAGGCCGTGCAAGCGCTACTGCGCTTCTTACGATCTACCGGCCTTTGTGAACGTCTCCAACTTGAACGCCTTTCGTGTGTGTGTCTCTGTGTGTGAATTCTTTTAACCCTTTCCTCTTTGTCCTCTTTCGAACCCCTATCTCCCAACCACAGTGGAGGCTAGCAAGCAGGACACTAATATCTGGTTAACTTCTCCCTGCCTTTCCTCTTCATCTCTCTCTCTCTCTCTTTGTCCGGGAGGTCAATGATGGCTGTCCCTGTATCATCCGGGCAACGTCTATTCGTTGGAGATCCACCTATTTGCATCGAATTTGCTTGGAGTACAGCCAATCAGACTGTCGAAAGAACTGAAGTGACACCGTCAAGCCACCAAACAAGATTAAAATGCGGGGTCCCAGGCTATTCTGTATCCTACAACATTTATTGGGCTAATGAACGCTAATTAATGCATTCTGTGTTAGGATGGCCCCCTGTGTTATGCGACTCGTTGACTAACGCGATATTTACTCACCGTATCTGTTCAGACGGTCAACCCTGCTCACGTAAAAGAGCAGCACTGTTACTATTGATTCCATTCCGTTCAAGTCGGCTGGCCTCGGAGGGAAGTGAACAGTATTTCTGAATAAAATAGCGAAATTTAGCGCCACCTCGGTTCCACAGGCGGCGCGCGAGAACTCAAGGCACGCAGCCAGTTCCTAATGACCTCCCATATACGCTTCCGCACGAAGCTCCGGCACCGTAAGAGCAAAAGCACCGCAGGTGGGTGCTGTCGGGCGTATACTTGTGGTGCGCTTTGCTGATTACCGGGAGTCTGTTAACAAGAAAAGCGCTGGCGCAAGAGCGGTAATGGAAGCGGAGGGAAGAACCACCTCACTGGGCAGGGCCCGTTGAACCGCGCCTTTGTCGTTGTGTCTGTGACACTGTATCGTATAACATGACCAAGGACGCGATTGGTATGACACATGAGCCGTCGCCGCTGCTGCAGCGGCGGCCGAGTTCGGGCAACTGTACTTTGCCCGTCGGGCCTCATACAGGTCACGTTTGCCGATAATGATGATGTTTCGTGCCGATGTTCATGCGGATCCAACAATAAACATTATGCGTGTGAGCATTACTCGGCAACACCGACGCTCCTTCATGCTTGCCTGAGCAGGGAGGCGTTGATAGTCCTTTCGGATCATCCGCGGTGGCGTCGCGCGCATCAAGAGAAAAAGAAGAGTTAAACGAAAAAAAAAACCCTGCTGGAATAATAAAGCCGGGTGCTTTTTGTTTGATTGGAAAGTGTTGTGACGAAAGCTAGCTGCTGACGCGCTATGATCCCGGTTTACGAAACGAGCACGCTGTGCCACTTCTGCTAATTCTGTACAAATCGCCAGGAGCCTTTTGAAACTTTATGTTCGTTTGCCCCTAGCAGCGCCATTGAGTTGTAATGTAATGCCGATTTTCCTTCTGGTTCATTTTTTTTTTCGCTACCGGGGGTCGCTGCTACAGCTGCAGCTAAAGTGGCCTCAAAACACACATACGTACTCGCATGCATACATACCGAGTGTTTCTGTGGTGATTTTATGTAATTTTTATATCTCGCCTGTGGCAGAGAGAGAGAGAGAGAGAAAGAAACGTTTATTATTAAAAACAGTGTCCCGAGAGAGGCCCGGAATCACCCTGAGGTGGGAAGGCTCCTTAGTCCAGGAACCCTCTCGCTTCGACTGCCCTCTTGGCCCTGTGGCAGATAGCATAATTTTAGTTCTTAAGCTGGTCTACTCGAAGAGGCCGGCATTACTTGCACACCAAATTGAAATGCATAATTCACTAGTTAACAGGAAGTCGCTAATGATGTTTTATCTAAGTGCCTTACCGAGGGACGCTGTAATTGCAATTTGCAAATTTAGCCGCTGAGCCAGCAAGGAACGTCCACTTGATAATAATGCTGTGGATGACATCAGTTTCAAGATATGCACCATTAAGTTTGTAGTAAAAATGCACTCTCGTTGCACTTAATTTTGCGACTAAACACCATTTTATCCATTGAAGCACAAAAGTAACTCGGCCGCCAATGTATTTCTTCGCAAATATGAGAAATTAATGTCTCAAGGTTGGCGTCATCCCAAGAATGGGTTCCAACTGAATCCCACCTTGCGATCTCCCTGTCTAATTCCCGCCCCAGCTACCTATGATGTCATGGATTCGAACGGCGTCTTCTCAGCACTAGTAAACTTTTTTTATCAGTAAAGATGAACTATACTGCATCCTAAAGGACCCAAAGAGGGAACTTGACAAGCTTAAGAACATTTACTTCGGAACAATGGGCCAAATACGAAAAAATAGTTGTAAAAAAAAGGCCAAAATTACTTTGCCACTGTAAATCTTAGTGTTTCTCTTTAGTGTCGCTTCTACTTCAACTGTAGGTGTCTTCTACTATCAGCCTTACAAGCTGAGCTAAGTCATCGACTACTGCGGTGACTTAGCTTAAAGTGGCCAGAGCTAAGTGGCTATGGTGTTGCGCTGCCAAGCTCGAGGTCGAGGGTTCCACTCCGCGCCACGATAGCCACCTTTCAATAGGGGCGAAATGCAAGAACGCTTGTGTACTTAGATTTAGGTGCACGTTAAATAAGCCCAGGAGCCGTGCAACGTATAACTATGCATACCAATCTGCTTATATTACATTTATGAACTAGCCCTCCACGATTCGTATAAAATAATCATTGGGTACACTCTGATTAATGACTAGGCCGAATAATAAAACAGCATTACTTCAAATTATTCACCTTTCCCGGCATTAGCCCTCCGCTATCGGTCATAAAATGTTCCGGCTGCGCCCACTTCACCTGCCTCTCACGCGACGTCACGGAACCATGAAAACTCACCACGTCAAAGACGTTTACGCACTGAAGACGCATTAGTGTGCTGAACCAAAGTGATTTTTTTTTCGGAATAAGTGGCGACTGCCATGATCTGAAGGAAGTAGAATATGGCTACCCGCCGATCGTTCTGGTGGTGGCTGTCCCGAGCTGCGGGCAAGAATGGCTTTCTGTGTGTACTATAAAATTTTTTGTGCGCCAGTACAACGTTGTCGAGTCCTTTCGCACGTAAACTGTATACAACGTTGGTGTGCCAGCTGATCCTCACTGAAGATTCGTTTTACCCGCATTTTTAACCTTCCGTTGCACGCCGCCGCCATTTTCTGCCATTCAACGCCAGCTAAGCAAGGGGAAGCGGACGAATCGCCGATGACGGCTTCTCGCTCCTTTTCTAGTTATCTGATTTCACTGCGCTAGCTCGGACCCACCCAAACCCCCTCCACTTCTGCGCTCGTCTTGCCTCTTATCAGCCAATTAGATAAGAAAAACCTGTCAAAGGCAGGCAACTTGATTTACTTTCAGAGAAAACCAAATTTCCCCCTCTTGACGAGGAGGGCGCTTGATTGGGCTGTTCAAACAATGCTGCGGGTCACCGCCCGATGCATGCGTCGGCGGTTACGCAAACATGACGTCACGAGATTGGACCTAAATCAAAATAGAATAGTTTTACGTTATACGCCCCTAGGTGTTACTACGGAGTCCCCAACTTCCGCGTGCCTCAATATCATATATTGTGGTTCTGGCACGTAAAACCCCAATAATTATTTTTTTTGCTCTACTGGGGTAATGAACGTATAACAGCTATCGCTGTAATACGTATGCACAAGACTACGAAAGACACTTGTGGCCGATAAGAGTGCACCGAGAACATGGTCCTGCCCTCGCGGCGAAATACAGCACATTTCACTACAGATTGAGTGAGCACATATTTGATGCACTCCATTAATAAAGAAACATACTTTGAGTTTACGAGCCTTTTTTTCTAATACTGGTGGTATTTGCCTTGGCGACCGGTTGTATTCTCTGTAGCTAACTCTCATTCGTACTGATTATACGGTAGCAGTTTGATTTTATTGTATAAGTTATAAACAATTATCGTTTCTTCTAAGGCGTTGTGTTACTGTTGACATTTTTGTGCCCATTACATTCCGCCAGCTATGTTGTATTGTTCTTTATTTTTTGTTTATTAACTGCAATTAAACGATAATTTCGGCTACCGCGGAAACTGAATTAATTAAATTACGGGGTTTCACGCGTCAAAACAACGATCTGCTTATGAGGCACACCGTAGTGGGGGACTCCGTAAATTTGGACCACCTGGGGTTCTTTGACATACACCTAAATCTAAGTACACGAGTGTTTTCGCATTTCGCTCTCATCTAAATGCGGCCGCTGTGGCCGGGATTCGATCCCGCGAGCCCGTGCTCAGCAGCCCTACACCATGCATCCACAATAACACCCACGGCGGGTCACCCCAGAAACCCCGGTACCCAAATTTGTAGCTAAGAAATGAAAACGCTGAACAACCAAGAAAGTATAGAGAAAGAAAGATTGATATAGTAAAAACCGCTTGCGATTTCTTAGAGAAAAAAAAACCCTCACCGTATACGAAGAACATGGCACAAAATTGCGAATATCTACATAGGCTTGATTGAGAGCCAGAGCATAATAATTTTTTTGTTAATATGCAGATTCAAAGCACATCTTGAAATCCATGTGGATTGGAGCTTTCCTGAATCGGTTAATCAAATGCTGTATAAACTTGCCCATTTCATTTCTGCGTCTTTTGCGTAAATGAAACTGGCGCCCGCGCAGGTGCTCTCGCGCACTCGTGCTATACAGCAATGTGACAACCCCGACGTCCCCGGCTTGTATTTCTTATTATTTCTTATTGTTTATTTTCAGCGTAGTGGGCCACTTCTTGGCCAACCTGCCGGTGAGAGTGTGTGCCGCAATATGAAAATCATCAGCATATTCAACATGCGACGACCATCAGAAAGAGCTAGTTGGCTTTGGCACGAAATAAGTATGCGTGCGATAGTGGCCTAACGAAGACCACAAAAAAAAAAAAAACGAGGTGCGAGTATTTTTGAGAAAACGTTGAATTTAATTCCTGGCACAACGAAGAATCTGCAGTACGTAAGATATTTTTGTAGCTATAGGTACAACTTACGAGCCTATCAGGCGAGATAGATACTTTGTCGTTTCTTTGCTTTGTGTGCGTGATGTTTCAGAACAAATATTGCGATCATTCATACAGGTTAATTTAGTCACTGATTTAGACCAACCTTATGTATCATCCCAATTTTCTGAGCATCCTTAATTTGTTTGTGGGGTTTTATGTATGAAGTACACGTATTTCGCTGTGCACTCCCTCTTGGTCTGGTTTTCTACTGAATATCTCCACAACACAGTGTCGGGAAAACAACTGTATAAAGATTTCATATCAGTGATTTTCCCACCTCTTCTTTACCGTTCTACTTTTCTTTTATTGCCATAAAGATTTGCCCTTAAGGCATAATTATTGATGTGCATATGTGTATGATGTGTGTGTATGAGGCCTGTGTTGTGTATGAATTGAAGCAGTGTTTTGTGGAATGTGTTATCGTGTATCCAGCGGTGATAGTCAGTTGTGGCACTGTAGCAGAGGCCGGATCGCAGTAGGAGACGCGAGCGTTCCGCTTGTAAGTCTGGACGCGTCCACATCTGGTGGCACGCATCTGCCTCCATCACTGGGACTGAGCAGTATGGACACGTAGCACCCAGTGGTAAATGCGACCAGTCAGTTCCACGTTGAGATCACAGCCGGTGTAAGGGCAAACCCGGCCCGAAGCCTCCCAAGCACAGCTTTCTCCGCCCTAGTAAGGTGAATGGGGAGAGAACAGACACACGGTGGGATAAGAGTGCATGTGATCTGCCGGAGAACATTTTCACGGGCTCGCAGTGAGTTAAGGGGCTGAGGTGCGAGGGGAATGGACGCAAGATCTCGATTAGGAGGGCAACGTTGTACCAGCAGCAATCCAGTGCACCTTGACACAAGCAGCTCTTTTGCTATTCATAGTGTGTATGACCTCGCAGATTTCCATCGCCCTGTAAACCTTCTTGAAGTTTTCAATAGCCGCTAAAGAATCAGTGACTATATCTAGTAGTTTGATTGTGGGCAGCTTAGATGTGGCATCTTGTACAGCGCCGTGGACAGTTTGAAGTTTCATTGCAGAGCGCTGGCTTCCGTAGAAAGATAACGATGCGTGGTGATCGCTGATGAAATTATGCGTAGCACTAAGGAATGGTGTCCTTCCACCATCTGGTAGGATAGTTGCATCCGTATAGACTTTACAGGTGTTAGCGCATGATGCATCGGTGATATTGCGTTCGTCAATATTACCCGTTGTATCGCTGCACCGTAACTTCGCTGGCTTATTAGTTGTGGTGCTGGTAAATTCCCAGGGAGGCATTGGATAGGACTGATTGTCAATCCGAAAGCCGTGTTGAAAATGAGTGTGCAACATAGCGACAGCTACCAGGGCATGAAGTAGTTCAGCTTGTCAGAAAGACACCTTTATCCACATATACAAAAATATTTTTCTTTAAATCCTACAGCGGATACGCTGCCTGTGAAAACGTGGCTGCATAGAAAAGACATTTATATATCTACTGTGAATTGCCGCTTTTGTGATGTACCTGAATCTATATAGCATTGCTTCATAAGTTGTAAAGATGCAATAATGTTTTGGTATGTGCTTCAAAGGACTCTCGAGAAAGATTATTTTGGATAAGTATACCATATGATACTTGACTGCACACCATTAAAGATACGTGTCATCTTGCATGTTTTTCCTAATCGGTCTGCATAGATTGTGGAAGACATGCATGTTGGATAGAAACGCTCAGTTCATTGTTTCGTCGAAACTTCACTAAGCTCAAATGATTGCTCACTTGAAGGACCTATATGACCTAACAGAGATTCAACCAGACTTGCACTACATCTTAAAAAATTGCCTGTCGTTGCCGCTACACTCAGTGCAAACCTTGTAACGTTTCTGTGGTGCATGGTGCGCACATTGGGGTTTAGTTCCTGTCTAGGCCACCCACATGTGATGTCTTGGCTGGTGCCAGCACTTTTCTCGTATATAGTAATATACATGATGCAATAACATCATGTAAGAATCAAAGTAAAAAGATTGTGGCCTAAGGATCAGAACATCAGGCTTAGTTTCAACAACAACAACAACAACAACAACAACAACAACAACAGTGTTGATGATGATGAAATTTATTATGTTAGAAATGAAGAATAGGGAAATGCGCCAAATGGAGTGCGTTCATACTGTTCTGCCTAAATGTGCAACAACTGCAGGGAGAAATAGTGCTTAAAAAGTGACACTAGAAATTGTATTCTTGTACTTTTCCCTTGCTTTAATTATCATCACTGAAAGCAAAAACGAGAAAAAAATATGCATATCGGAGAACATTCGAGGAGAAGTTTTTCTTGTTACCAAGCACACAAAGAGTTCCAGTACTAACAGGCGTTACTAACTCGTTGAAATTTTGCTATACATATGACATGCGGCTCAATGCTACGAAATTAACGCCATTTTAGTCATATTGTGTATTTGTCTTGCGTCAAATTAAACGTTAATGTTGACAAAAATTTTACCCTAATATTAGGGCTACCGAAGACGCAGCGATCTCGTTCTTCCTGATCTTAACAAAAGAGAAAAAAAAAAACTGTGACTAAGAAAACAAACGAAGAACACTTAGAACACTGGCATAGTTGCTTGAGTCGCAAAAGCGGGCATGGAGAGGAATCGACGCCCTTCGCGCTTTCCATGCTTCTTGACTGAAAATGAAAAAAAAGAGAGAAAAAGAGCACGACATCGAAAGCTGAAAGCAAACGTGCTCACTTTTTACCAATTCGCGACGCGTAATTAGTAATCGCGAAACGCAAATCCTGTTCCGCTACTTCGTACGTTGGCCTCGCCGTTTGTCACTCGGCGCTGCTGTACCGAGGCGACAAAAGAGTACGAGAGCGAGGCTTATTTCTTGTTCTCGGCCGAACGGACGAAATAAAGATGAATTCGTTTGGAGTTGAAAAAAAAAAGAAAGTTTTCCTTGTTATGCAAAACCTTTTCTCCGTCTTTTCCTTGCACTGTACCGCCCTCTATTTCCGCACGCTAAGAGGAGGCCTGACTGGTTTTGCTTCGCTGTTTGCTTTTGCTCTCCGGTGTTACTTTTTTCTTCCCACACCGTCCCTTTCTCCAAGGTAGAGGCGCCTCAGCGCCGCCTGCACATTCACTGCGCACCCCCTTCCCCCTGGGAAGCAACGTTTTCGCTCAAAGGCCGAGACCGGCTCCTATGATTACCATCCAAATGAGCGCTGGCTGGCGAGATGGGCAGCGAGGGAGCGACCCGCAAATGCGAGCCACGGTTCCTTCTGGGCAAACAAAGTACGTGAGGTGCTGTAGCAGTGTGTTCGGTTTTAAAGACTCACCCCCTGATAATTGCAACGGCAACGGAAAGTGAACGTACTCTTGTTTCGCGAAGTACCTACGAGACAACGCCGCTGGCTGCCACTATCATACCCCCTCCTCTTTGATTTTCATTTATACTATCTATTTGCTTTCGGTCCCTTGTCTAGTTTATTGCGCCGCGGTGCCAAGGGGGGACGGGGGGGGGGCGCCTACGAATTGAGCTTTTTCGTGGGCTCCCCTTGTCTGCCGAAGGCTGCTCATGCATGCGATGTATTCAGAGCGAGTTTCTGCTGCTTAGCGTCTGCTGAACCACCAAGAATTATTTTTTTTGTTTTTCTGCAAGCTCTATCGAAAAAAAAAATAAAGAGGACAGTTCTGTAACTGATCGTGTGGTTTTCCTTTCCATCGTATTTTTTTTCCAGTATAAAGGTAAAAATCATTAACACTCAGTGTTTTTTTATTTTTTTGTCTTGCCGACCGCGTCCATGCCATGTGTAACCCAGTTGTAGCAACCCTGTTGTTACGTTCAATGCCACCTGCCACTGCTTAGACTTTATCCACATCTGACGTTTTCTCGAGCAGTGTGATTCTCTAACCAGCAGTTTAGATTGCATCGGACGCCGGATAGTACAAAACTGGGTAAGCCCCACCATAACTTGGATATTTCGCACACAGAGTATCAACTGTGGGAGTGCCCTTGCTTTGTGGCAGCTGTAGCAATACTTTTTTACGCATTTGAATTTGATGTGTCATTTCGCATTTGAACTCTACGTTATCGTGACAGACACTCATCACAGGGTATTTGTTAAGTTGGTGTCTGTGCTATGTGCATGCAATTTTTAATAAAAATGTGAAATTTATTATTTGATGCGCTTGATGGCTATTCACATATCTTGCATTTTGTCTATTTTGATTGCTTGTGCCGTTGCAGTTACAGTTCTTAAACTTTTATTTGAGTTCATATACTTTGAGTTCATATCTGCTTTCCGCAGCGTTTTACTAGGCCTTTTTTGTATTTGACTAAATCGCGCCTCTCTTGTGCGGTACTGAAGTCAATTTGTATAAAAAGTTCAACGCACTACATGTGCACTAGTTTTGTCTACTCAAATAATACAATTACTACTAAAGCAGCTTGTCTTTGAACAAGTTGTTTTGTACCTGCAGCAAAAAACATATTTCTTTTTGGGGACTGTCATATTAAGAATTAAATCCATATTCGCCAGGCTCTATATCGCTCTGCGAGTGGTTAGAATGCACTAGCTTATGAAAAGTCGGGAAGGTACGTTTTTCAGGAACAAGTCCGAGTTAGTCCTGGTCAACGATTAATCTGTTTCGCTGTTTGTCTGACTTTGTGTCTAATGCGTTTCTGCTTGAGGCGGCACCCGGCACACACTTGTGCAGCGACCGTACGGCTTATCGCCTGATCATATTAAAGCGAATCTTTCTTTGTCTCTTCCTCCGACTTTTCCACTTCTGCTGCTGCGGCTGCTACTGCTGCTGATGTCGTGCACGACACGTCGGGAGGTTGTTCAGGGCGTGCATATACATGGCAGGAGCGTGACAGAGAGGAAAAGCGATGCGAGAAACTCGTTTGGAGCTTTCCATCGCGTTGCATGTGCACAATGCCCTCTGGAGTTCCCTGGGCATCGCCACAATACCCTTTTGACAGCTGTAATTATCCGTGACACCACTGCTTTTGAAAAGCATTGCAGAAACTCCTGCGCTTACTTGCAGTGAATGGAGGCAGAGAATAGGTAGAATCGACGCAGCCACGAAACGAGCGAGTGACAGCCTTGCCACTCATCGCTCGCAGTTCCCATACATGGGGCTGAGGGAAATTGAGGTAGTGTACGGTGCGTTTCTGCTATTTCTGAAAAATAAATACCATGCATGTTTGTCAAGCGTACGAGTGACGCAAGCTGCGCAGACGCAAAGGCGCACTGAAGCACCGTAGCGTTTAGGCGACACTATGTAAGTGGTCGCACGTGAACTCAGCGACTCTGTGCCCGCTGCGGTAGCTTTATGGCTATGACATTCCTCGATGTTGCGGGTCCGATACCGACCGTGGCAGCCGCATTTCGACGGGGACGAAATATAAAAAAAAGCGCTCGTGTACTAAGATTATGGCGCACGTAAACAACTCCCGGGGCTGAAAATTGATCCGCAGTCCGTCACTATGGCGTATCTCATAATCCAATTGCGGTTTTTGGCATGAACAACCCCATATTTTAGTTAAGTTGAACACCACTGCCACGATGCTGTGTACCGTGGGAGGCAATGAAAACGCTAACTCTCGGAGGTTATGAACAATGGCACACAGCAACGCCTCAAGGAAACACGTCTCGTTGTATGTTCTGTTTACTACGCAAACATACACAAGTTGTGCAGACAAACAGAAATGGTGTGCACAAGCGAACGTTTAGCATTAACTCACCACTCTCGTATGACACTAAACGCTGAAGAAATTAAACATTCGTCATCAACGTTATCATCATTCAAATCATCATCATTATCATCAATCAAAGCAAACAGCCCAGAAAGCTTCCCTTACATCGATTCCCACAGTGCGCGGGATCCGCATAATTTACTCACAAAAAATTCTGCAAAATACTGCAGAATACTGAAAAGTCTAAGGTCAAAACTTTGTTCTGTTTACCCTGTTTAATCGACGACGCCTTAACTCTATTTACGAACAAGGCTGCCTGATATTTGGTCTCGGAACAATCAGTTGGTAAGCTGAGCGGAGAATAGTTTGACTGCTGTTGTTTAAAGACATTTATAGACATAAATAAGAGATCCCACCTGAATATGTTTGTTGATTAAGTGTATTGGCTTTGTGGAACTGACAGAGTTATTCCCGGCATCTGGCTCACTTTCTCGGTGCGTCCTTTCTCTCACGTAATAGCTCCACCTTGTAACACCACTGCCTTACAAAAAAAACACTCTTTACTGAGTATGCCGCATTGTTCAGTGGCCTGGAGATTCTAATTTTGCGAGCGCTATCGAGAAGTACAAGGAAGTGTACAGGATCGAGGGCATTCGCAGTAAATATTACAGACAAAAACCTAATAGTTCCGACGAGAGTATACAAAATACTTGTGCAGAGCGGGAAATTGCTTGTTTTGAAGGGTCGGAAAACAAGCTTCTTTCACACCCCTGCATCATGCTGGGGCGCAGAAAAATTCCGATCTTGTTCACTTATAGTCTGTAGTCACATGAGCAATGTCTGAGTGGGCTGGCGGACACTACCCCGGGGGAAGATGACAGTGATTCAAGTTAGCCACGTTATAGCGTGCCAAGTTAACACATCACTAATTGAAGGAGTTGTCATTTATAACGTCCATTCGCAGCCCTGTCGTGTAATGGCCTCTGGGGGCAGCGTTGGCGGGGAAATGCGAATTCAATTGGAGCTTTTGGTTTTCTTTAACGTACAGCGGAATATCTCTGGAATGGCAATTTTGTTTCCCGCCGCGGTCGAAATGGGGCCACCACGTCTAGGAATAGAAACGGCGACCTCGTGCTCAGCAACCGAATGCTGCAGCCGCCGACCCACTATGGGTGGTTTCTATTAAGAATAGTGTTTGCCCTAGCTCGTTGGGTGAACATTGCAAGAGCGGCTTTGAGAGACATTGACATGGACAAAAGGGGATAAGACACACATTGCTGGAGTGGTGTGTCATGTGTCTTCTCTTCGGCCCATGTCAGTGTTTTCTGCTGTAAACCTTCTTCGCAATATATTTAGGAGTGTGCTTTGGATCTTTTCGAGATTTGTTTTTAATAAAACAAGAATATACGGATTCAAGCACTCCTCACCCCCCCCCCCCCCTACCGCCCTCAGGCGCACGTCAAAATAAACTCAACACTTTGCAATTCACAAAAGGTTCAACATATGGTCCTATTTGCGTAATTTTTGTATCTCTGGGTAATATGGCCAGAATATGTTTATGCAATCATAAATTTGATCTCAAAATTCAAATCCAATGCAATCTATAAAAGCAGAGCCGGCACCGCTTGAATCACAACCCTGACATAGCTGATAACAAAGTCAACGTATTTTTCGACGCTACGGTGGCTACATGATTACTTTCTACTTCAATAAGCATAGTGAAGGACGAATAATTCGATGTCTAAACCTGACTTTACGCTACAATATTAGTCATTGTAAAATTTTTCACTGACATGTCTCTTTTTTTCTGTCTCACGATTAGTTGAATAACGAGGCCTAGTGGAAAAAGCATAGGCAGCAATGATCCTATAAAAGTTGAATGGCGAATGACAACAAGAAAAAAAAAACAAAGCAGTGACCGTAAACGGAAGAACGCTGTTGACATGGGCCCTGCTTGCCCGATTGTGAGGACCGAATAGACGGCTTCTAAATGATACGGGAGGGGGCCCCTCGCACGCGACCGTCGCATCCATCGCGATTTGGAAGCGGGTTGACGAGGAAAACTCCTTGAAATCGATTTGGTTCAAGTTCCCAGTGGCCGAGGTTGTTGCAAGGGCCGCGCCGGGTGCAGAAGCGAGAGAAGACAGGCGAAAGAGCCGCCGCTGCTTTCCTCTGCGCGCACGTCGCCAACGCTCCGGCGGCTTTCGGCGCCGCCGGCGAACGACTGCCGGCCGAGTGAGCAATGCCACATCAGGTTCGGAATGCCAAGCCGGGTCTGATCGCTGGCATTCCAGGGGCCCGCGCGCAGCGCAGACAGCAGCCGAGCTTGGAAGCGCGCGCGTGCTCGGGCGTTTCTACGGTTCGCTTTGAATTGGAAATGTCCCCGCCCCCAAGAGCAACAGCGCCCGACGCAACTCGGCGGAAGGGCCTCTGCCTGCTTCTTGGGAGAAGCCGTTGGGCTTCCATTCGCGTGATTGCGGCGGCGGGCCCGGCGTTCCTGGCGTGAGTTGCGCCGCGTCGGCGGCCTTCCGGCGGCTGACGGGGCTCGGCACTTCCTGTTCCTCGCCGCTCCGGGCCGCAATTAATGGACGCCGGCCGCGAAGAAGCACTAGACGGCGACAAGAGCGGCGGCTCGTTGCCGTGCGAGGCGGAAGCCCGAGCAACTCAAAAGCTATCGGCGACAAAGAACACGCTGCTTGCACTCTCTTTGCATCTTATTGCAGAAAGGAGGAAATTTGTTCCGGCCAAGCCATTGTCTTCTCGCTATAGGCGCGCGAAGGCACGCAGGACTTTGCGGTGGGCTGGGCGTCGATGACGCCTTATATAGGTGCAGACATGCCTTCCCTTCAGCCTCCGAAACCACGATATGCAAAGATTCTACTAAGTGCGCCACAAGGGCCTTTACGACATCAGAGGGTGTGGATTTCTTGCTTGTCTTGGCAAATATCTGCTCTTTGGGACAGAATGTACTTAAACCAAACAAAATTCGCGCTCTGGTTTCTGCGCTGCTGTCACGCTTTTTTAAGAAGAGTTTTCTTGCATTTCGAACTGCATTGTTCCTATAAAATCAAAATTAAACTCTGAAGTAAATGAAATATCAGAGATAAACACTACAATATAACGATTGGAGGACTGTTTTTATTTGGTGCCAGCACAATGGGTGTACTTATGAGCTTTTCCCTGACTCCTGGATATAACTAGAGATAAACAACAAAGGTGGCTGAGCCTGCGGCATGCCAGCACAGTGACATGCATAGCGCTGGAGTGCCCTGTACCTCACACAAAGAGATACAAGGCGCTGGAGCAAGACCTTGATGAGGCACGATGATGTTTATATGTTTTGGGGATAGCGCGATATACAATCTCGTCAATTAGATGACCACCCTTATTCACAAGGCGGGAGGCCTGCTCGAAGAGACAAACCAGTGGATATAAAACCCCACAGTGGTTCCTTTCAGTGTAACAGGGACGTTTGCGCTTCTTCTGTTGCGTGCGCAGTGAGACTGTAAAATGTACGTCGCCTTTGCATATCGATGCTGAAATATGCGCAGCGTATATGCTCCTTAAGGTATTTACTAACTTTATTGGTCTCAGGAGTCTCCTTCCTCTGTGCCACAGGAATTCTCAGGTTTTTAAAGTCCTGAATCTTTGTAAACTAGGTTACATTCTTCTAGGTCCATTGGAAGGTTGCGATAAGTTGCGGAAGGTTGCATTCTCGCTTCATTTCGCGAAGTCTCAGTGACAAATAAACTAACGAAGTATAAATTCAGGAAGCGACAAGAGAAACTAGGAAGTCAAAGCATTCAAGAACTAAAGCAAAACTAAAACAAGGAGGAGAGACAAAGAGGAGGAAAGACAGGGAGGTTAGCCAGTTTAAGTACCGGCTTGCTACCCTGTGCTGGGGAAAGGGGTAAAGGGAATAAAAGGAGAAAGAAGAAGAAGAGGAGAGAAAAAAAGAGAAATCGGAAAATTCACGCAGTAACGCGATAGTACGCGATGCAAAACTCAAAAGCGATCGCACAATTCGCATGTCCTTAAAAACTTCAGTAAAGCCCTTAAGGCCTTGAGTGCCGAAGCCCGTCTGGACCAGTGTCCTAGAGCTTTTTCCTCTGTAAAGGGGCGATTGTCCAGTTTTTCGAGCGCGGTCGCGAGGACTGTTCTTGGCACTTTGTAGCTGGGACAGTCACAAAGGAGGTGCTCAATCGTCTCCTCGCAGCCGCAGGTGTCGCAAGTAGGGCTGTCGGCCATTCCAATGCGTAATGAATAGAGTTCGTGAATGCGACGCCGAGGCACAGGCGGCACAGAAGTGTTGCTTCCGCTCGTGGTAACCCTGGTGGTAGGCGGAGTTGCAGACGTGGATCCAATCTGTGGATACGTGCGTTCCTGAACTCATTGGTGTTCCACAGATTCTGCGTGAGCTCGCGAGCGAGGGAGCGAAGACTTGTAGCTGCGTCTGTTCGTGACAGTGGTATTGGTATAACGTGGGCACCATCGTGGGCCAATCGGGCGGCATCATCCGCACTGTGATTGCCCGAAATTCCGCAGTGAACCGTTAACCACTGCTAGATGATGTTGTGCCCCTTGTTGATTGCGTGATGGTGGAGTAGTAGGATGTCTGCCACTAGTTGCATATTTGGTCCGTGGTTGAAAGGGGACATCAGACACTGGAGAGCAGCCTTCGAGCCACATAAGAGGGACCATGACTGTGACGATTTGTGACAAATAAGCTCTAGAGCAGCGCGGATAGCTGCGAGTTCTGCAGCCGTCGATGACGTAATGTAAGACGTCTTGAACTTGAGGGTGACAGAATCTTCGGGAATTACCACTGCTCCAGCTGAACTATTAGAGGAGACAGAACCATCCATGTAAACGTGGATGCGTTCTTTGTGTTTGTCATGTAGGAATGAAAGCACAGTTTGTTTGAGGGCGGAAGATGACATCTCCCTTTTCTTTTTGATACCGGGAACAACAAGAAGAGCCTGGAGTGGATGGCGGCACCACGGCGGTAGAGATGGTCGTGCTGCAGGCGTGAAGTTTGATGGTAAAGTCCCGTGGTTGGCGGCAATAATCCTGCTAAACGCTGAACGAAATCGAGCGGCAGGAAGGGAGGCGAGATGATGTGATGGAAGTCGCGCGAAGTGCCTGATATTCATCCTTAAAGCGTCGACTTGAAGATACGTATCGATAGGGTGGTCATGCGCGATGGCTGTTAAACTAAAACAACTGCAGCAAAACTACTAAACAGAGCAGAAAGTAAATGAGTTGCGGAGAAAGGAGAACGTAGAGAATTGACGACGAGGAGAGAGAGAAAAAATTCACCGACGATTTCGATACTCCCTAATGCGAAATTTGAGCGGAGCTGCATAGGTGTTTTCATTTCGAGAGATACTGGTTGGCGCGGGCAATCTGTCTCTCGTGCGACACGTTCCGAACGGAGCGATGTGTGGCGCAATGCACTCGCTAATCGAGAGATTGCAAGAGGCGGCGCGGGGGTGACGGGTTGGCGCGATTCACAGCAGCCGCTGCAGACAACCTCCGCTCATTGCAGCGCTTTGTTTCCACACAGACGACGCGCACTACTCTGGCGCCATCTCGTAGCCATCGTCGCCGCAAAACGGCTTGTGCACGGCCCTACGCTCTTCTCATGCTTTCGCCATACCCTCCTCCTCCGCTTTACCCCTCGCGCTCTCTTCGCTCTCGCCTCTTTTTTCATCTTCCGCTGCGCTCCGCGTTCTCTCTCAGCTTTCGTTGTGCTCCTTCGCTCGGTTACAATGCAGGACGCCGACGCTCGCCGCAGGAATGGGTGCCTAAGAGCTGCGCTCTAGAAGAACTGACGTCTGAATGTTGTATCCCTATGGCGGTTCTTGCAACGTCGTCCTCAAGGTCGGGCTTTGGGACACTGCTTGAATAGCTTGACATTGCTTGAATGACATGATTCGACTGGCGTCTCGATTGCAGACAAGTTGAGTAGCTGTTATTGTCACTGGGATAACTACGTTTGCAGCAGACGAGGTTTGGTACACATACACAAATATCCTGAGTAAGTGGACCGGGGCACAGCCGCCACCGTAACTCAAATGACAGGGCAGCGCATGCATCATGCAGAGGTTGTGGGCTCGACTCGCACCGGTGGCAAGTTGTCTATCTTTTCCCACTCGTTTTCCATTTCTTAATTAATTGTAAATTTCTATTGAAGAACAGCTGATGTCCCCCATGCGTTCCTTGGTTTCATTGTCGATTAGCTTAATATGATTGTCACAAAAATATTAATAAAAGCTTCTTAATTCTCCTTATTACTAACCTTGATATTCCGTCTTCATAGATTACGAAAGTCGAGATACGCGCAGTCATGCAGGCATTGCGTAATTAAGGAGTAGATGAAGCATATGGGGATACTTCAGCAAATATCTACAAAAGTTCCGCAGCTATTGGAATACCTTTAAGAAAAGCCGGGAAAATACCGATTAATAGGGCTGTAAAGCTAGGAGACAAACTCCAATACTATTCCCTGCATGCTCGGGAGGAGTATTTAAGCTGGTATATTGGAAATGATTAGGTGCGAAGATGAATGGGGAATATGTCAGGGACCTGCTGTTTTAGGATGACGTCCTGTTAAACAATGCTGCGGTTGACTTACAAGGAATAATTGAGCATTTTAACCACCAAAGGCTTGGGATAAGTTTGAGGATTATTATGGGAAAGACCAAGTCTAACCATGTAAATATGAATAAAAAGGTAGACGCCTTTCCCTTCTAGACGCCCCTTGGTACTAGCGGAAGTTTACAGGACTTGGAGGCTATGAAAATGTTCTGAGAGTCCACTTTACAGCTTTGAACGCAACGTACGCTCATTCCCTTTCTATTCTACGATGCCCGATCAGATTTCAAGGAAGTACCAGTTTATCCTGGGGCCGCATTTCGCGAGGATTCTTTTCTACCAATTCTTTTAATTCCTTATTATCCGTCCTGCCTAGTTGACAATTCTCGCGATGCAGGGCTGGCAGGTACGTTAGTGTCAGGCAGTGAAGAAGAGAAAAAATAATAAAAAGATAAAAAAGACTCGTTACAGAATAAGACCCCTGGATTCCTTACTCCGAAAACTTCGGCGGAATTTGTTCATATAGCTGGCTGCAGCAAGTGTTCTTTAGAAAGCGCACTGCCCAAGGCCATTTCAGTGACTATAGTGAGAGCAGAAGCTGAAAGCAGAGTTCACGGTTGGGAGTTCAGAAGATAAAGTTCTAAAATTAACTTAACTATTTCAACATGAGTAGAGACTATCCAGACTCGTCACAGGTTATGCGCTGACTGTGCGTAAGGCATGATTTGTACATACTTGCAGCTTTATGTCGAGTTCGTGGTATGTTTGTAGTATGTATGCGTTTATGTCGTGTGTTTATTCGGTTCTAAGAGATTGTGAAAGCTTGTGAGTATATCATTTATTTTTACTCATTTTGTTTTCTAGTTTAGTCGTTCTCTTTACTACGATTTTAAAACAGCGAGCAATACAGCAGTTAAACTCTCTATAACATTGCAATTATTAAAATAAGAAGTTTCTGAATATATCATATATGCTTTGTATACATCCCTTCCTATCGTTTCTTGGCGCCAAACACTACTGGCGTTCACCGCAACAGTCTGAAATAGGAACGGTGAGAAAAGCATTGTTTCGTTGTGTTTTCTTGTTCCACCGTTTGTAGCCAGTAGCATGTCCTATAGTGTGCTGACGATATATAATCGATAGAAAGCACGAAAAGTAGTGCGGTGCCAGAGCAGTGAGATCGTGTCCCGGCCACAAAGATTACGGTGCTTTGAACATCCGGTAAGGGACACTGTCAGCTTCGGTCAGCGCTCGTAGCGGCGTCGGCAGCTCACTCACGCGCACACATACGGACCACAGTTCACGCATTTATCTACGCGCATCGCGGCCGCCCGTTGGTTGTCGATGGACGTCTTCCCTCGGCGCCGTACTCATCCTCGTTCGCTGGAGCATTTGAAGGGAGACAAGAGCGGGCATCTCGATGTCCTCGAGACTACTCGGAACTAAAGTAAACACGCCAGCGAAACGCCCGCGCAAAAAACAAAAGCGCTCCTCCCTCGCTCTATCGGTGACGTCCCGCGACGGATGTAGCGACGCACGGCACCAAAAACGGCAGGCGATGAGCCATGTGCGCGTGGCGGAGTGCGGTTGTGGAAGATAAAAAGAAAGCAGGAAGCAGAGTGCGGGCACCGCGCGGACTGCCGCGGGAGGCTTGATCCGCTTCCACTTTCAAGGGGATGCGTTTCCATCGGAGCGTGTGACATGGTAATCAAGGTTGTCAACTTGGCTGTGTAAGACGATGACAGATGGCCGTCTACCTGTTACGAAGAAGTTGGGGGCTGCCGCCACCTCCGGCGGGAGATGGGCTGTCCGGAGCCCGCGGTGGTCGGCAGTGGCGCGCCTCTTGTGGGGGGCCACCGCCGTTCCGTTATGTATGCGCATCGTCGTGACTGGCCTCCGGCTAAACACCCCGCGCGCCGCTACTAATATTCGATCCCGCGCAGCCCCGGTCATTATTATACCGCAGGCGCCGAATTTGTCTCAGGCCGCCAGGAGACGCGCTCTTGGGGGAGAGGGCTGACCCGGAGGCGCGCGCCCGCGTGGTCGGGGAGGTGGCAGGATCATGTGGGGGAGAGAGAGAGAGACAGCGAGAAAAAAGAAATGCAACCGCAGCAATCGCATCGGAGCAGAGCAAAAATGTCGCGTGCATTGATACGCGGCCCAGCCTCAAAACGGAATGGATCCGCACTGATCCGGGCGGAAGTTCATGGCGCCGCAATCGCCCGTGATGGATGCCCCGACCACGGCCGGCTTTGGCATGCATAAGTTGCGCGCGCCTGATTTATTGAAGGAAATAAAACAAGACCTATCTCCTTCCGCCCCGACGCGGCCAACGTCGGCGCGGCGCTCAGCCGCGCAACTCGGCCCCTTGGACGGCGCTCGGTCGGCGCGAGGCCGTGGCGTGTCTCGAGCAGGTGGCCGAGATGGTGCTTAAAGAAATTAGCCAAAACAACAGATGTAATCGCTGCCGCTAATCCTAGTGGACAAATACAATGTGAAATAAATGTGGCAGTAGTCATGAATAACATAAGATCCCTATGGATAACGAACGAAGAAGCAAGCTTTCAACCAGGTCATGTTGGGGAAAGGAAGAGAGCCAAGAAGCAGCTAAACTCCGTAAATAAGAAAGTTTAGAGGGTAGACTCAACGCAACGCTAAACACGCTGAATGCGGTCATAGTTATGATAGTCCTTATGTGAGAAGAAGGCAGCTAAGTAGCTTTATCCTAACCTACGTATATGTTAATGCGGTTCGAAATCAAGAAAGCTGGTGAGTCCAGAACGTTAACGCAAGAAATTAATTAGGCTTCACATCCTAATTTCCATGTCAGGCTTCAACATAAAAAGTGACCGAGACGACATTTTCGAAGTGTCCGACAAAATGCATCGGTGTTGCAGTTACTTATGTGCTGCAATGCATAAAACTGCGGTTTCGTAAAAGAAGTAACTGGAACCCCAATGGGTTTTGGTCGGGCACTTTGAAAATTAATATATCTAAACTTGTGCAGTCGAGATAATGCGTTCCAAGTGGACATGCCTTGCAAACTCATCGGCTATAACTCGCATATTTAAATATATGCTGTAATATAATTAATTTAAAATCTAATTAGCGTATTTATGCTAATTATTCAATTGAGAGTTTTCATTTCTCGTAGAAGTAATGGCCGCCTCATCGCATAATTTATATCATGGGTTAGAATTTGGCTATCGGACACGGGCAATCTTAATATTTTTGGACTTTGTAAAAAACAAACACCAATAAAACATCCGGTATATAGGCAACGTGTCCCAACTATCGAGCACCAATAAAAGAAAGCAGCGCAAACCAGCGCGACCACAAAATGAGAGGGACACACACAGAAGCTCTATTAACAACTGTTTTTATTCTCCAGCCACAACGCACATACTTGTATATACACCATGGCCGCACATTCGCAAGCGTAATCCAAGCAATCGGAGTGGTTTATGCCCTGCAATTATCATGTGGAAAGACGTACATTGGTCAGACCGGGCGGTGCACCAACGAGCGGGTCAGGGAACACGCCAGAAAAGCAAACAGCAGTGCTGACAGAGGGGCACATGTTGTGTCCCATTTGAATACTTGCACTGTAAAATAATTTACACCCTAAAAAGTGAAAGAGGGTGTAAATGTGTCTATAGCTCACACGCTTCGGGTGTTTTCTATATAACTGACACTCTAAGGGTGGGAGTTATAGACACATTTACACCCTTTTTCACCTTTTAGGGTGTAAATTATTTTACAGTGTGCCGCGATTGTGCACCGCACTTTGATGAGACCTTGATTCTGGGCAGAAGGAAAAGCGAGATAGCGCGCTTAGTACTAGAAGCTTAGCACATAAAGAAAAAAAAACAGATGACTGTGTCAGTGACACATCCTTATCTCTTTACGCGGCGGAGTGTCAGTTTTTAAGCTCACATATCCGTTAACTGCCTGGCGTAAGTGATGTGTTCATTTTGATTACGTTTGCGCGTGTGTGGCCATGGTGTGTATATGTGCGTTGTGGCGGGAGAATAAAAGCAGTTGTTAGTAGCGATTCTGTGTGTGTCGCTCTCATATTGTAGTGGTCCTGGGGTGGCTTGCACGAACATTTAATAGCGAAAGTAATACCGTATTTAAGAACGCGTTCTTGTACGGACTAGGCGTTGTCTATGGAACATTTTAGAACGCGTTCTTAAATTCATTATTATTTTCTTTATTAAGTGTTTGTGCAGACCACCCCTGGTTTGCGCTATACTGTTTTCCTTGACATGTACCAACTCACCCCGACAGAAGTTTTACTGAAGTATCATGCACCAAGATTTAAAGATATGCAAATTCCACGTAACTGGAACATAACTAAGGTAATGTTGTTTGTCGTTGCTTGGAGATACTCAGACTATACTTTGCATACCGACGAACTGCATGATTAGTATAATTAATTAATTATATTAATTAAGTTTTCAAACATTATAATTGGATGAAAAATGTAGAGCAAGCTGTAGAGCAACATGCAAAACTCGCGATACAGCTTTCTGTTGCTCAATACATGCTACAGAAAGCTGTTTTTCCGGCTGTGAAACAAGCCCGCGAATACACGCAACATTGCCGCGTTACTGGCCGCTCCAGGTTACCTGAAACACCCGGCAGGGTGTTTCAGGTAAATTGAACAAAGAATTTTTTAAGAAAAGTGGTTAACCGCAGCTGGGTGAAACCGACGACAAATGGTTCGCGGTCATGTGATGCTCCTCAAATATTTTTTTTTATTCCTGTTAAGTACTTAATTAACTAACATCAACTAGGCAACACATTTAATATTCGCTTTAGGGCCAAGTGCATTTCGTTACGTTGTAGAGGAGGTTCAGAAACCACCCATTCAATTGTTTGCGGCAACGTACCGACGCGGCCACTGTTAGCGGGAACACGGGAGCTCGTGGTACCCTCCGCGGAGGGCCACCAGCTGCGCCTCATGAAGTCTTGGCAGACGACTCGCCATAGTAGACAACTCGCCGGGATTTTTACCAATCGCTTTGATTGCGCATGCGCCGCAAGACATTCATCAGGCGGCGGGTGTGCGGCTCTGCGCAGAGCGATGTCATGGCTCCCGTGTTCCCACTAGCAGTGGCTGCCACTGTACATGCGGCGTGGTGATCTTTTTCGGCGTGTAAAGAAAGCCCGCGAAATGGGAAACCAAACCACGTGACTGCGCTCGTGCGCTATCGTATTGTAACGCGCTCAACCGTACGTCGATCCTATACGGCGCTTGCTTTCCGTGGGCCCCCCGTCAAAGGTGCTGACGCACTGTGAAGCCGATACCTAGAGCCGCGGCCGCTCACTTCGCCACGGTCCGCGCACACGGTTCTTTCGCTCGAAGCGCGGTTGAGAGCGCTGCAATACGATAGCGCAAGCGCGCCGTCACGTGGTTTGACTTTATATTTCGCCGGCCTTCGTTAAGCGCCGAAAGAAATCGCCACGCATCATGTACGTTGCCACAAAAAATTGGATCGGTCGTTTCTGAATCCCCTCTACAACGCAACGAAACGCACTTGGCCTTAAACGAATAATAAATAAATTTCACAATTGATATCAGCTAATTAACTAAATAAGTAGAATACGAAGATACTCTAAGGAGTGCCACATAACGGCAAACAATGTCTTTGGTTTCATTCAGCTGTGGTTAACCATTTTTTCAAAAATCCTTGGCTCAAGTTGCGTGAAACATCCTGGATACCAACAGCATGGCGCTCTTTGGTCCTATCAAGTCCTTGCGCCACCAAACATTTCACATTATCATCATCATCATCATCATCATCATCATCAATGTTCCTATACGGTTTATTGTAGATATTATTTAGTGATGTGTCAGCTGCTCAGGAAGATTATTTATACTACATTTGTTCCAGAGAAAAGTAGAACTTGCGACATGCGCGTCGATAATAACCAGCTGAAGAGTCCACCCTTATAATATTATTAAATAAGCATGATAAGCAGCAGCAGTTCCCATTGTGCCCCTGGAAGAGAGAAGGGAACAAGGAAAGGCAGGGAGCTTAACCCGGGTTAATCAGACTGAGTCCAGTAAGCTACCCTACACGTGGGGAGGGGAATGGGGAGTGAAAGAGAGAAAGAGAGAGAAAATATGAGTCTGTACCGCACTTTCACATGCACTAAGTTAGAACACAATGCAGTGGTTATAAATTCACATTAATGTCTGTGAACTTGCTTTTACCCAGACTGAGAAGAACACGAATTATGTATCATTGCACTTTTCTGGTAATCTTTCATGATTATTTAAGTGAAACAAACTTTATCATATTTATTGACTTCCATTTTTAGAGCAATTGTCTCCTTACTCTAGGATTTTTGAGCAAGTTAATCAATTCATTTCTCTCTCTCTCTTTAAGAAATCTAAATAAGATTTATTTATGTAACATTATAAGATTTCTCATAATTAATTATGTTTGCTGAACTACAGAACCTTGGGTTCAAAGGCGCGGCCTGGCAACGTACTATGATCGTGTTAAAATAGTATGTTCGAAGTATTTATTTCGCCTAACAAGCTTTACATCTTCTAGACCTTTAGAAAATAGCTATAATGTTGTAAAAGTACGCATGTAATTAACGAAGTTATCGTGCTCACCATTTTTCTTTTTGTTTTATTGATATGATATAAGGAGATGTTGGCGCACAATTTAAGGCGCCGGCTACTCCTCATCTCTTGAGTGGTTCCGTCACACATCGTACAGGGTTCAAGGTTACATATCAAATAGTCTGTTCACACAAGCACCAGGACTTATCACGCAGCATTTCCACAGGAACACTATGACGTAAGGAACATATGGTAAATACAATATACAATGTATATGTCTCCACACTTATGTAGATGAAAGTCTCAAAAGTACAAAAGATATTGCCGCCTAATAACACATTGTCTAGTCAGCGGGTGGTACATACATCGTGTAAATGCATTATCACATACAGTCACAACAGAACAGTCAACATAATATAATTCACAAACAGATGGATCTACACAGTGACAATGAAATGAAGAGAACAATGAAAGCGCTAATAACTTCCAGCAATGCCGCTGTCTTCAAGAAAACTCTTTAGTGCTTTTAAAGCACTCTTCTGCAAGGCCGTTGTTGGCCAAGGGCCCAAAATTTTCCTTAAACTGAAAGGTCTGCGGTCTAATTTAATTAGCGCTGATTTAAGTCGGCTTCTATATCCACTTTTCTATATCACTGCCACCCTTAACGCATCTTCATATGAGCAGGCAAGTGAAAAGTTTTCAAGGCAAGGGCAAGATATGCCCGACGCGAGCTAAGCAAACCTATATCAGATTTGTCAACTTCCATCATCAGACCAGTTTTCTCCTAACTCTTGGATTTTTGAACAGCTTCATCACTTAAATTTTGTCGCTCGAACCACCACTAAAGCTTTTAGCAGTGCAGGGAAATATCTACAACACTATGTAAATGAACATTCTCAAGAAACGACGCAAGGTATCAATTTATTTAATTATCCTACAGTTTAGATTTAGAAGCAGTGCATCGCTTATGGTGAGCTCACTATAATCAGTGACTGTACCTGCGCATATGCTACGGTTTAATAAATCAATTCCGCATTTGTTTAACATTAGCGACTCCTTCAAGCAAACACAAAACAAGATAATTAAATTTAGCGTCTCGTCGTTGTATTCTGGTAACGACGTTCAGACACTTCTCAAAGTTCTCAGGTCTTCTCAAACCACGACAATTAAGGCCGACTTAAATCATGCAATTTCTCTTCTTCCTTCATTTGGAGAGTTCTTGCAATAATCCAATGTTCCGTGCACGCGTTGTCATTCTTTTTTATGTTACGTGGGAAACGTTTGTTGCATATAGAGAAAAATAAAAAAAATATGAAAAAATTATGGCGTTCAAGTCTCGAAACTGCAACTTTGTTATGACAAATACCGTAGTAGAAGGCTCCGGATCAATTTTGACCACCTGGGTTCTTTAACACACACCCAAGGCATGGTACACTAACGTGTCTGTTTTTTATTACTATATATATATTTTTAAATCCGGTATTATGGGAAAGTGGCAACCACGGCAGGGAATCGAACCGGTCACCTCGAGCTCAGCGGCGGAACGCTACAGCCACTAAGTTACCGGGGCACGTCTTCGAAGACAACAAAAAAGAAATAACGTGGTCCCGGGTAATTTCAGCAATTTAATCTTACAAACGCGAAAGGCTATCCTAATTTGTCCCAATAATCTATGCCTCGAGGAATGCGTCTGACTGGATTGGGGTGCTTAGCAGTTGCTAAATATAAAGGTTAGTGATAATTAGCAGCAGCACTAATGGTAAAAAAATATATTAAAAAAGGGGAAAAGTTCGTTACAATTACGCCTCTCAGTTTTGCCATAGTATCTGCAGTGCGAGTAGGGTGGCGATAAGATTTCGGAGCAGAAAATCACGTGCAGTCAGATCCATTTGTTTGCTGTAGTACTCGATGACGCATGGATGCCTACGTAACTTCCTAGCCCGACCGCAACAATTGCAGGCCAAATGAGAAGAATTATTCTCATGAAACCACTTTCCGTCGAAGAATGACCCTCGGAAAGGTAAAGGTAAGGACCCACAAGATTGTTCGAAGACACAACAGCAAGGTTTAGCCAAATCCACGTGCTACTATCCATCATTCTCAGGTTTCGCTCTAGTACGCCTTCCAGTCACGCCTTATGATAGACTGTAGGTAAAATGACAGAGGTGCATATTTTTAAAGCGATAAATTTCGTTGGCTCTTCTGCCCACTTTGCGGTTTGTGAGGTTCTGGTTCGTCAACAGCCAGAAACTGACAAACCGCTATATATATATCAAATACCAATTATGTAAACAAAAATTCCCGATTAACGGTTTTGTACACGGATCCCGTGGGGCAGCTGCCCGATGCCTTAACCAATAGACATGGGCGAGCGCTAAGAAAAAGAAATAAAAAGAACGACAAGAATTTCCTTTGTGCAACCCTGCCCTTGCGACGCTTGGCGTGTTAGGCGCGTCCCAAAGCAACAAATTCCTTTTAAAAAATTAGCGCGTGCTTATTGTATAGCTGACGATGAAAAAAGAAGTTACGCGACGCGTTCGCCTCAGGTTAAACACGTCATGTCTTGTGATTCAACATGTTTTAATGCTGAATCACAAATACCGCTTTGCTTCAGTAACGCATTCGTTACTGAAATCATACGCGTGCTTTTATTGGTAATATGCAATCTATCACTTACAAAGATATCACCGCAAGGTTGGTTTCGCCGGGAATAGGCGCTGCAGACTTATTTAAACGAAAGTCAACGTCGTAGGATTGTGCTTTAGAAGGACTGACTCTTAGAAGGGCTGATCTTGGAACGAATGGGCGGACAGGCACAAGCCAAGAACAGACAAGGACGAGCGCTACCGACAAAAGGATACCACCCACCGACACATATTATTTGTCGCGCATGCGCCCTTTCACGTCATCGCGTCACAGCACAAGAAACCACGACATAAAACGACATAATTTCGTAAATTACGCTCTTTTGCTCCGGTTCAGGTTCAGCTCCAAATGGGCGACACACATTTCGGTCAGGCTTCAGTTTCGGTTCCCCAAAACTAAGTGGTCAAATTCCGGTGAAGGCTCCACATTGTGTCTTTAGAACGTCTCCGACTGCACTGACAAATACAAAACTAAATGGAATGCATCATGTAACAGCACATACGACAATGGACGAGGAAAGAAACACACAGTTGAAGTTCAGCGCCTGTCCTGTGTGTTTCTTTCCTCGTCCGTACTCCAGTACTTGAAAGCATCGCATAGCACCATGGCCCGCCCCTCGCTGCCCTTCCACAAGGAAGTCAAGAAAGCATCTTTACTGCAGTGGAATGCCCGTGGTCTCAAATCGAGAATTTCAGATTTCAGACACTACGTTTTCGAAAACCGATTTCCCATACTTGTAATTTGCGAACCGAACGTGCAGAATGTTATACGCATTTCTGGCTATGAGGCATTCATGTCCTCTACCTGTGGTGATGTAAGCAAGGTAATTGTATATATTAGATGTGATCTGACATACGTGTTGCACCCAGTCCCGCCGCACGACGACAACCAGTACGTTTGTTTAATTGTGAAAACGAACAAGTTTACGTTCACACTCGTTGCCACCAGTACAGGGTAGCCAACCGGAGATAATCTCTGGTTAACCTCCCTGTCTTTCCTTTGCCTTTCTCTCTCTCTCTCTCCTCGTCCGTTGTCGTTTGCGCGGTTACATGATGCATTCAAATGACGACCACCAACTAGCCCGCCTCTCCCTGTTAAATACAAAACTAACCCAAAACAATATGTTTTATCTGATTACTTGTTTAATCATTTTGAAGTCGGCAGGCGTTATGAAATCTTCTGTTCCCCAGAGTTTCCTACATCGCTTACGATTCTCTAACAAGCCGCCTGTCCGTTTTTTTTTCGGTAACACAGCGTGTTAGATACACACGAGACAAAGCGTCCACACGAAAGGCTTCATCGGGGATGCGAGCTCCCTTTTCACGCTCGATAGCTCGGCAAGCGTCTGAAGTTTATAGGCATGAAACCAAACATTGCCGCTGTCATTTGGAGTTCCGGCGATAATGGAGGCCCCTTTTACGTGCGCCTTTGCTCTTTTCCGACCCAGCCCTCGTGGAGTAGCCTCGAGACGACGCCGTCGCGTGGCACGCTACTGTCTGCCTACTCGGAGTTCTGGGGCGGTCTGCTGGCCTCCGATATGCATCACGTTCAGATGGCCAACTTTGTTCCCGGGCGAAACTTATGTATCAGCTGGCGCTGTTTAACGAGTGCGAAGTTGCTCGAGAGGAGTGAGTCGCGGGTAACGAGGAGGTGGCCGCAGAAGAAGCGGCAACAGCATCCGCCCTTTGGCGCAAGAGCCCGAGAGAATCGTCGTCGGCGCGCGGAGGGAGCAGCAATCACATCGAGCCTCCTGACAGAAGTGGGGAAATCCGAAATTGAGGGCCATTAGAAGAAGGGGGGGGGGATGAACCGGAGGCGCATACATTCGAGGGCTCCGCGTGCCCGCCGTCCGAGCTCCGCTAAAAGCAGCCGATCGCCGCGCTGTCCGCTGCTGGCAGAAACGAGCCATTCTGCGAGCAAGCGAGCGGCTATTTTTGCGTTAGGCTGATGAAGAGCGCCTATTAGACCTTCAATCCTCCTCCCGAGTGTCTGCAGCCGCGGCGGAATATGTGCGGCTCGTTCGCATTTGCGCGGGGCCCCCAAGAACTTGGGGCCGCATTACTGGCCACGTGTGTGCGTGCGCGCTCGCGCGAGGAGCCCATCTTTCTACGCACGAGGAGCCGCATCTCGGCGCTCCCAGGAGGCAAGGGGGAGAGAGAGAGGGTGGCCGGTGTAAACAGGAGACGGGTGTTGCCGCCCTCCGGGAGCCAGGTAACTGCGCGCCTCTGACGCTGCTGCGAAGAGAAGAAACGCATCGAGTTCGCCCGGCCGAATGGTCGGTGCGCATTACGACGACATCGGAGCGGGCTCATCTTGCACCGGGAGTTCTCGGCAGCAGAGATGAAGGTCTAACTACGTTAAGCGTGGTTTGGGCGGCAAATGCGCGCCTACACTGTGTCCGATGGAGGCGGACGCGGAGATCGCGGGCTCCATGGGAAAAAAATGAAGGCAAACTGCCGCTGCGCTAGTTTGGAAGAAATAGGGGAGAGCGACGGCTTCCGTCCGTGAGGCGAGAATAGCACTTAACTAACCAAGTTCCATTCGCTGTCCACAAGTTGCAAGTTCAGTCTGACGAGAAAATCAAAACGCAAACGTGGCTGAAATATGAAATAACGAAATTCCACTCTCGTGTACAATATTCGTGATTAGAAAAATGGCCAATTTTAGGATGAAAGTGCAGGTGACTGGTTGCTATAGAGTGGGAATAATTTTTTAGCCTGCAGCTCAACGGGAAGGAAATCGACGCTTTGATGAACAAAAACAGCGCATTATTGAAGGATTTTAGGACTATTTGATTTCTGAAACACGCTAGGGTATCGCAGGAGCGGCGGCAGTTCCTGCCATATAGGAACAGTGAAAGCACATATTCAAAAATAAGCTTGCAATTACATGGCAGCGAAACTTGTATTACCCGCGAAAGAAGAGGACATTTTGGCGTGTCTCGGCAAGAGATGAGCCGACGCGTCAGACACGCGTGTCCAAAGTGACTGCGTCAGAAGCGTTTGTCCAACTCCGCATTAGCAGAGGGCCTAACACGCGGGCGCACTCACGTACCTTTCCTGTGCGCAGGCACCGGCGTCTCAGAGTGGCACGAAAGAAGCACGCACGTTTTTCTCGTGCCACCGACCAACGCTTTGGGACAATTGGCGTGTACGATCACATCGCGTAGCAGCAATTTCCTCAAAGAAAGCAGGCAGCACGTGCGCACATGCCATCTTTACGTTGGGCCACAGACGCAGGCATATAACTCGCACATAATTGTCAACCTTACCCCTCTCCTTCCCATGCGTCAACCCGCAATGCAACGAGCTGCTTGTAAAAGCAATAGCGTGGCGGTTTCTCCCGTTCTTCCCTGTTTGCAGCTAACACTTTGAGCCGCTATGGGATAGCACACCGCCTTCGGGATCGGGCCAGTTTCTTAACCTGGGCAGCTACCGTAAACAGCACGACGTATTGGAAACTGGCGCTCTCTTTTTTATAAGCAACGCGTTTCTATGCAACCAGACGTACGCGAAAGACAGCGGTAAAGTTTACAACTAATGGTGCATTCCAGTCTTGCGTCTGCTGTGCGCAGGCACGTGCTCTCGCTTTTTTTTTTATGGTTACGATGTCACCTGACACGCACTCCAAACGTGTCGGAGCTCTAGTGGGGACAGCAGCAGTATGCGTGCGTCTGTGGCCTAATTGGTAGCACATTGGGCTTTCGTGCTGTGGGACGCCGTTTCGATTCCGCCATCGGATACGCAATTTTCTTAGCGCAGAGCCACGAGACGCGACCAGACAGGAAGGGTACAGGCCTACCGGAAAGTGCTTGATATGAGGCAAATAATTAAAAAAAAATAGAATCTGCAGCTTTACTTGCCAAAAGCACGATCTGATGTAGAGGCCCGCTGTAGCCTGTGGTCCCGGAATTAATTTCGGCCCTCTGGGCTCCTTTGACGGGCACTCAATACCCGTAACACGAGCGTGTTTTGCATGTTACCCCCATCGATATGCGGCCGCCATAGCGAGGATATGAACCCGTGACTTCGTACTTAGCAGAGCAACGCCGTAGCCACTGAGGTGCCGTGGCAGATGAGGCAAAGTTGGAATGCTTCACATGTCTTTGACGGCTAAATTCAGCATGCGAAGGCTGCGCCGAAAAATCAGCAACAAGGTCTATCACATGACTAGGCCAGCTAAGATATTTATTTTATTTATTTATATTATACCTCAAATGTCACGCATATTAAGGGGTATTACATGAAGGTTGCGACATTTGTGAAGGGAAATTTTTTTTTTATTGATATGATATAAGGAGATGTCCACACACAATTTCAGGGGCCGGCTACTCCTTAGTTATTGAACGGGTCTAGCCTACAACTCACAGGGTTCAAGATTACATATAAAATAAGCTTTTCATGCAAGCACCAGAACTTGTCAAGAAATGTTTTCACAGTGAACCTATGCCGTAAGAAATACACGGCACATACAATATGCAAGTTAAATGACTCCACAGTTCTGTAGAATAAAGTGTCAAAAATACAAAGGATACTGTCGCCTAATAGTACAGTCTCTAGTCAGCGGGTGGTACAGACATTGTGTAACTGCATTATTACATATAGTCATAACAGAACATTCAACAACACATAATACAAACACACACATATATACAGCGATATTGAAATGAAAGGAACATTAGAAACGTTAATCATGGCCAACAATGTCGCTGTCTTCGAGGAATATTTTTATTACTTTTAAAGCGCTCTTTTCAAAGGCCGTTGTTGGCCAAGGACCCAAGAGTTTCTTTGAACTGAAAGGTCTCCGGTCTAATGTAATTAGGGTTGATTTAAGTCGGCTTCTTGGCGTGTCGTAAAGTGTGTAATCTAGAACGAGATGATGTATATCTTCATCTACAAATCCACATTCACATTCGGGGGTTTCCGCACGGCCATTTCTATGTAAGAAATATTTTGTGTAGGCAGTAGCCTTAATCCTAGCCTTAACCGATGAATAAGGGTTTCCATATTTCTGTCTAATGATAATGAAAATTTGAATTCAATAAACGGATCAATGTGATACAAATCCAAGCTCTTAGAATTATGGTCAAACCACGTATTTTTACACATCTTGAAAGACGTTGGCCTTATAATGCAGCGTAATTCTTTTTTTGATATTGGGAGCGGAACCACATCATCTTTGAGGTGTGCTTGTCGTGCTGCTTCACCAGGTGCTGTGTTGCTAGGAATGTTACAATGCCCTGGTATCCACTGGAATGCTATTTCATGCTTCGCTTGGCTTGCCTTTGTGAGGTCTTTAAGAGCTTAGTATATTATACTATCACTTATTGTTTTTCCTTTTTGTGCTGCAGAGTTATGTTAGAGCCGCCTGTGAATCGCTGAAAATTACCCATTTTTGCGCATCTGTTACTGACAATATAAATTTTATCGGACATAGGATTGCGAACAGTTCAGCCGTTGTGAACGAAGTCGCACGAGATAACTTAAATGATTGTTGTTTATTGAGGTGCAGTATAATGAATGCTGAAGTTGAAGTTGCTACACTGGAGCCATCTGTATAGACGTGTATGTATCCTGAATACCGCATATATATCTAGTAAAGTGCTAGTTCTTGAGCAGCTTGAATGAACATGTCTCTTTTTCTGAATATTCCGTCAACTGGCCATTCGATTTTTGGAAGTGTAAGCAGGCATGGAAGATATTCGATGTCTGAGTTCCAAAATTCATTTATTGGCAATATATGAAGGTTTTCTAGAATTTCTTTATAAACATAACTTCCATCTCGTTTCATGTCTAGAGCCAATGGGGAGGTAGCTTTTATGCTGTGTTTCAAAACGGAAGTAATGTCGGCATCTTTTTGTAGTTCTCATAACTGGAAACGGTGATTGGCGAGCCTCAGTTATTACAAGACAGCTAGAAGTCGCTCATGCTCGTGGAAATCCTAGACATATGCGTAGTCCACTAGCTAAATGTCTGAAGTCGCTCTTCGGACGTGTGGGAAAGTCCGTGTAAGATGGGCGCGGAATACGCAATTTTTTTGTCGTATTAATGCATTGTAAACAGCCAGCACAGACAATACTTATCCGCTCCATGATGTACCCGCAAGTCTGCTAAGTACAGTCACTGTCGCACTGACCTCATTTTCGAGTTTTGTTTTTTAATGTGCAGTGCCTAAGATAGCTGCCTATCAAGCATTATACCAAGACATCGATGCTGTGTGACAAACATTAGGGGGTGTCCTTTCAGATTAAGAGTGAAATTTTTTAACAGCCTTCGAGTGAAGGGCAATACAACTGTCTTTGCGTGTGATAGAACCATTCTTCTCTCTCTCAAAAATTTGTTAATTATATTTATGCCGTCTTTCAATGCCGTCTGAAGTAATTGAACATTAGGCCCGATTGTCCAAATACACACATCATCTGCGTACAGTGAAAATGTTAACTGTGAGGGCAGTCTTCTTCTTAAATCAGCCATAACGCAATTAAAAAGAAAAGGGCTGACTACGCTTTCCTGTGGTTCTCCCTTTTTGACAACATGTTCAGCACTCTTTTCTTCACCAGTCTGAACAAATATTTGCGACCTGATAAAAATTCAGAATTTCCTCGCAAGGACATGCCAGTCATTCCGAGTGTTAACATACTTAGCAGAACATGAACGTGACTAACAGTGTCAAATGCCCTCTTGATGTCTAGGAATACTGTTATCGTAAAGTTTCGACGTGCACATTCATGTTTCACACAGGTTACTATATCCAATATTGCATCCATTGTGCATCTCTGTTTTCTAAAACCTGCTAAGTAATTGGACAAAACATCCGTTTCATTACACCGCCATTGAAGTCGCGTGTCGATCATTTTCTCCGTTACTTTGCATAAACAACTTGTCAAACTAACTAGGCGGAATGATTCAAGGCACAAGGGCGTCTTACCAAGTTTTCAAATTGGGGTGATTCGAGCGACTTTCCAAGAGTCAGGTACAGTATCTTCTATCGATAGATTATTATAGATGTCTAAGAGACCATTTATACCTGTCGGCCCGAGGTTTCTTAGCATATTATATTGACACGTGTACTTATCTTTATCGGGCAACCACGTTTCGCCGCTTAACAACTGTAATCGCACAGCGAGGGACGCGCCTGCATGTATCCGACGTTTCTGGAAAGTTATCGACGCTTCTATCCGCGTGTCTGTTGTCGCCGAACCTTGTGTTATCAGATTTCATCGCGTGACACGAATGGTGTAGAACTTTGTGGAAGACACGCGGGTCCCATCAGTTAAACTGGAACATTCGACGACTGATCTATAAAAGCCGACGCGCTTGACCCGCTGATCAGATTTTCGACGATCGCCGACTGTGTTCGCCGCTTTCGTTGTGCTATAAGTGTAGCCTGTTTTGTGGGCACAGGTTCGCCCAATAAAAGCTAGTTTTGTATTCCACCGTACTGCTTCTTTCTTCGCCGTCACTACCACGTGACATCTGGTGGAGGTGCTTTACGTCCATGTACCGGACGCCCCAGACATGCCGTAATACAAGCCCGGACCGCAAAGATAACACCAGCGCCGTCCCGGAACATCGAGCAAGCCGCCGTCTTCAACAGCTGCCCCCGGAGCACGGACTTCTACCTGAGAAGACCAAGAAGATTGTGGACAAGGCAACCCCAATGGCAGCCCCAGCATCCCCCATCGTGCTGCAGCAGCCCAGGGAACCTCCGACGTTCCGCGGATCAACATTCGAGGACCCGGAAACCTGGCTCGAAACGTATGAGAGGGTCGCTAAGTTTAACAGTTGGGACAGCGACGACAAGCTGCGGCATGTCTATTTCGCATTGGAAGACGCCGCCAGGACGTGGTTCGAGAATCGGGAAGCCACCTTAACGACGTGGGACCTTTTCCGAAGCGGCTTCTTGCACACGTTTACAAGCGTTGTGCGAAAAGAGCGAGCCCAAGCTCTACTAGAAACCAGAGTGCAGCTGCCAAACGAGACGATCGCAATCTTCACGGAGGAGATGGCCCGTCTTTTCCGGCACGCCGACCCGGAAATGTCGGAGGAGAAAAAATTACCGACGATTACGTTACTTCCTAATGCGAAATTTGAGCGCAGCAAATAAGCTGTTTCACCTTTTCGATAGATTGAGGCAAAGAAATCGAGCAACACATGTATGCGCTATCACAGAATTTTTTTTTATTTTTCACACGTATTCCTTTAACAAAGACTCCACTAACAGTTCTTGACAGTCATGAAGGAAGCTTTGTGGTCGGAGAAATAGACTGATATATGTTCGACTTGGTACACCAATGCTTGATTCTCAAAGACGAGATCTATACAAGTGCCTCGCGAGGTTGTCACAGCCGTGGGACGCGTTACGAGCGAGAGGAACGGGATGTTCTCCCGCATAAGTGTTAGGAAATTGCTGTTTGTCTTTATGTCAACATTAAAGTCCCCCACTACTAACATCGGTGTGGATCGATGGACGGTTAATGCGAGTTGCAGGAAGTGCACGACGTCTTTCGTGAGTGCGGTAGGGGCGAAGTAGGCAGCTACTACCAGCAAGCCGTTGGGCAACTTTGCGGCGCACAGTTCGCCAACTTCAAAGTTCGAGCCGGCGCTTTGACAACCGGAGACTCGCAGGAAGGGGTGGGAGGGGGGCGGCGTGTACACCCAGCGGCAAACGATGGGGGCAGAAGCGCGTGCAGCAAGCGGACAACACGATAAAGGGAGGAGGGAAGAGATAGCAGCGACTGACTGATGCCGCTGACGCCGATAGTGAGTCAACCCCAGCTGCGGAGTTGGTTTCAGGGACAACGCCGCCGATGCCGACACAAACAATATGATACCCTCGCTTCCGCAGCGCTAAGAACCAGGGGGGGGGGGGGACCCTTTCCTCCTCTTTCTGCATGGCGGCGACGGTGTTCTATGCAGTCACGTTATCTTGACTCTCTAGCGGCGTCAGCGGCATCCAGCGGTATCATTCGGTCGCTGCTAGCGCTGGGGGGATGAAAGGGGGGCGGAGCTGGTTACGAGGCCGACGACAACGCCGACGCGAAACCCAGGAACGGACGCCAAAGAGCTGCGCTCTAAAAAGTTCGCTTCCTGATGCGCGGCGTCAAGCAAGACCTTTTCGCCGGACTTATTCGTAACCCACCGAAGACTGTGGCTGAGTTTTCTGCAGAGGCATCGACGATCGAGAAAACTCTGGAGATGCGCACCCGGCAATATAACCGCCAGGGGCACACGCCGCAGTATGCCATCCAAGGACTAGGTTCGGACGACCTTCAAGAGACCATCAGGACCATTGTGCGCGAAGAACTGCGCAAGGTCCTGCCTTCGTCGTAAGTACACGTGTACACGTGTAATATGTAAGTATAAGTACACGTGTCAATATGTAATGTCGTCCAGTACAGCAGCAGACTTTTGGCGAAATGATGCAATTGCACATTGAAGCTCGCTTAATGTGAAAGTATGATCTAATTGAGGACGTTGGGCCCAGTAGCAAGCAGTAATTTTTCGCTTAGCCAACATTACTGCAATATCAAATTCTGCACATTGCGATTAAAAAGTAGGTCTGGAAATAAGCTCACAAAATTCATCTGCAAATATTCTTTCACACGTGTCCCGAGCTACAGCGAGAGCACGAAATGAGAAGCTCTGTGTTACAGGTCCGCTTAAAGAACAAATTACTATAAAAATTCGTGGGACAGACAATTGAGGAGACAGCATGCCGCAGAAAGCGCGCCAGCACAGTTTGCCTAAATTTTCCATGCATCTGCGCATTACATTGTGAATTTCTTAGCGGTTTAGTGTGCTTCTAAACTTCCGTTTTGTCGGTACGATCTTTCGGATAGGCGTCTGATGGCTCTTAGGAGTTCATACTCTCTGTCAACTGTAGCATATTCTTTTGGAATTGAGAACTTCTTTGTGCATATGTCCACATTATCCTGCAAAAGTTCTGTAAATCTTTCAAACGTTGTATGTGATTAATTTGATGCGTTAGGCACTATCGAAAATCTTTCCAGCTGGCTAGTCCTCTGTAACGCTTGAGATCATTGTGCCTGCTAGGGTGATTTACAAGGTTGGGAAAATGATCACTTCCACACGTTTCCACGTCCGTTGTCCTCCCACACAATTCACTAGATCTTGTGAACGCAGGGTAACATCTATGCAGCTTGAATAATTAGATCTATGAAGAAATGTTGGCGATCTATTGTTTATAATAGTCAAGTTTCATTTATCTATGGCGCACTGAATATCATTACCACGTGCACCCCAATCATCACTGTCCCAGATAATGTTGTGTGCATTGAAGTCTCCACATATAAATACATTAGAATTAGCTACTGTGACTATATCCACTAGCGCTTCTACTGAAATCCGGTTTGAAGGTTGTAGATATAGATTAACCACTGTTATGCACAGCTTACCAAAGGATACTTTACATGCAATGAATTCCGGAAAGTCTGATTTACTGGACTGAATTTTATAAAATGGTAAGTCCTTTCTGATGCACAGGAGTACTCTGCTAACAGTACCTTGACGAGACGTCTTGTACATCACATAATTCGAGAGGCGAAAATCGTCACTGATTTCCGCCTCTTGAATGCAAATATATTGGAAAGTTGTATTGTACAAGCAGTTTACGAAAGTCAGCACACTTCCTTTGAAGACTGTTGGCATTCCACTGAAATAGGGAGACATTTTTTTTACCGGTTATTCATGTGCTTCTTGCCGCAGTTCTGGCTTGGATTGTTGACGCAATAGTGCTTCCAGAGGCAACAAGGCTATAAATTCTGGTAGGTTGTTTGCTTCCGGCAGACCAGATAGGATTGCCTTAAGAGCTGCGAAAAGCATTGCCAAAATCACTTGCGTCACCGATGCAGTGGTATGGTCCCTATTAACTCGCGTTACTTCTGCAGTAGGTGCGTAAGGTCACTGAGAATAATGTGTGCAAATATTGGAGCTTTCTGGTGTATTACATTCTGCCTGTTGTAGTGTGGGTTTCCGTAGTACTGACGCATAATACTGGGTGATTGACTGTGATCCTCTTGATTGGGCTCTTGATTGCAATCTCGGTTGTTCTCTTGAGAAGAAATATAGCTTGTTGGTTCTCTTGGTTGTGGTGATTCCGGGGACCGTTGAGGTGGGCGACCTGGCACTGGATGAACAATCTCAAGGTTTGGGGAGGGTTCATTGGCTCGCGATTGTCTTCCATAGATAGGTTCATATGGACACATTTGTGCCATTGCCTTGTTCTGAGGGCAGCCTGTGTAGGAGTCAGCATGTTCACGCATGGTTCGCACATTTAGGCTGAAGAAGTGACTTGCACTCCTTGTGGTCATGATCTTATGAGCCGATTTTGCATTGACGTGTGCTGCGACAGCTCTTCGCCATGTGTGCAAATCGCTGGCAATTAAAGCAGCGAAGTGCTGGTCCTAGATATTCCTCGATAGGATTACTGGTGACACCTAAGTTAATTATTCCTCGAATAGGGTGTTCCTCACTGAAAGTCAGAATTACTGTGTAAAGTGGATGCGACTTTACTGCTCCATCTTGTTAGCAGTAATATTTTATCTGTCTGCGGGCCGATATAACTTCTGCATCTTTCAAGAAGCCTAGGAGTTGCTCGTCTGTATACTGCAGAGGCAAATGTCACACTTTCCCAACGTTTCACGTGTATGACTCTGGAATGAAGGGCTTGACTTCCAGGCAACCTACACTTCAGAGCATCAGAAGGCGTTTTGCAGGTGCTAAGCAACACTGACACTGCAACTTCCATCTCTGGTCGTCCTGAAAGATTGTACTTTTTCTTTGGCAGCGGAAACTATTTCGACAGCCACTCCATTTGGATTTACTTGCCAAAAACTAGTACCTTCGCTTGTTGGGTGAAACACAACTGGAATGCCTTCTGTTCGTTTTTTGATATACGTGACCAAAGTAAATTGTGCCTTCTCACCCATCTCTTCTTCATCTCTTAGCTGATAATTCAATGTTGTATCATCATACTTGCTGTCCTCTAGACGAGGCTTCTTGCTCTCGGTTTCACATCCAGTCATTATTCCTGAAGTGACCGAAGTTAATTCCGAATTGTGGAGAGTGGAGGCCTGGAGTGGCGCCTGACATCGGCTTAAACGCAGGGAACCAGTGGGGCTATACTAATCCAATTAGGAAGGCCCACTAAGCTTCAACAAAGTCCCTCCCTCACTAGAACAGCAATTGGGCTCCCTGATGCAGTATTCGGCCACTACCGCCCTCATGACTCCTACAATTAGCCCATGGCCCTCAGTCCCCAGCAGCTGCGGAGCACCTGACCAAGGTGGCGGTCAGACCTGTAATGCCGTAGAGGGTACTAAGAATCTCTGGACCCGGACAGGCCGCCACTGGAAGTTGACCTTTGCAGCCTTTAACACCCGAATTCTTTCGAGTGAGGCTAACTTAGCAGGACTCTTTGAGGAACTATCAGGCAGTGCTCGGGATATCATTGGTCTTAGTTAGGTTAGAAGAACTGGTAAGGACTATACAGTGCTGACTAATGGCCCTGTCCTCTGCTATAGAGGACTCCCAGATAGGAAGATATACGGGGTAGGATCCCTAATGCACAAGGACATAGCGGACAACAATGACGAATTCTATCGCATTCATGAGAGGGTAGCAGTAGCCGTAATAAAACTTAATAAGAGGTATAGATTAAAGGTAGTACAGACCTACGCTCCAACCTAGAGTCACGACGATGATGAAATAGATCACTTTTATGCAGATTCTGCATTAGTGATGAGGAAAGTAAAAACTCAGTATACTGTAGACATGGGCGACTTCAATGCAAAAGCGGGGAAAAAGCAGGTTGCAGAACAAACAAGTGGCAACTACGGCGTCGGCTCTAGAAACGCTATGGGAGAGATGTTGGTAGAATTCCCAGAAAGGAATAAGCTGCGAATAATGAACACCTTCTTCAGATGGAGCAGCAACAAAAAGTGGACTTGCAAAAGCCCTAATGGTGAAACAAGAAATGAAATTGATTTTATACTTTCTGCTGATCCCAGCACAGGGCAAGATGTAGAAGTGTTAGGTATGGTAAACTGCAGTGATCACGGGTTAGTGAGGGCTAGGTTTCACCTCAATTTGAAGAGAGAAGGAGTAAAATTGGTCAAGAAGAAACAGGCCATCTAGACGCAGTAAGGATAAAAACGGACAAATTCAGGCTGGTACTTGCAAACAAGTATGCAGCCTTAGAACAGCGAGAGGTAGATGCCATAGAGGTAATGAATGAAATCGTAACTAGGCTGGCTTCAGAAGCAGCACTTGAAGTGGGAGGGAATGCACCAAGGCAACCAGTAAGTAAGCTCTCTCAAGCAACGAAGGACCTAATAAAGAAACGACAAAAAATGAAACAGCCCAACTCGAGAGATCAGATAGAATTCGCGGAAATGACAAGACTGTTCAACAAAGAGAAAATAAAGGATATTCTAAATTATAACGCAAGAAAGAGTGAGGAAGCAGTAATAAATGTACTCAGCATGCAATCAGTGAGACGAAAACTTGGCATAGGACAAGGCAAGATGTATGCACTGAAAGGTAAGCAGGGCAATATCATCAGCAATTTCGAAGATATAGTAAAAGCAGCGGAGAATTTTATACTGACCTGCACAATACCCAGAGCAGCCAGGACACCTCCTTTGAAAGTAGTAATGAACAGGTTACAGAGGCTCGTTCTATAACTTGCGATAAAGTTAGAAGCGCGTTAGAAGACATGAAACAAGGAAAGGCGGCAGGTGAAGATGGAATACCAGTCGATTTAATGAACAATGGAGGAGACATAATGCTCGAAAAACTTGCGGCTCTTTATACGAAATGTCTCACGACTTCAAAGGTCCCAGAAAACTGGAAGAATGCCAACATTATACTAATCTACAGAAAGGGAAACGTTAAAGAATTGAAAAATTATAGGCCCATTAGCTTACTCCTAATGTTACACAACATATTCACCGAGATAATCTCCAATAGAATAAGGGCAATACTGGACTTTAGTCAACCAAGGGAACAGGCTGGCTTCAGGAAGAGACACTCTACAATGGATTACATCCATGTCATCAATAAGGTTATCAATAAATCCGCAGAGCACAATGGGCCTCTCTATATGGTTTTCGTAGATTACGAAAAGGCACTTGATTCAGTAGGGATAACATCAGTCACAGAGGCATTACGTAATCAAGGAGTACACAACGCTTATGCAAATACCTTGGAAAATATCTACGGAGGTTCTACAGCTACCTTAATTATACACAAGAAAAGCAGGAAGATACATTTAAAGAAAGTGGTCAGATAGGGAGACACAATCTCTCCAATGCTGATCACTGCGTGCTTGGAAGAAGTATTCAAGCTATTAAACTGGGAAGGGTTAGGAGCAAGGTTCAATGACGAATATCTCAGAAACCTTCGATTTGCAGATGACATTGTCCTGTTCAACAACACTGGGGACGAGTTACCACAAATGACTGATGACCTTAACCTAGAGAGTATAAGATTGGGATTGAAGGTTATTATGTAGAAGACAAAGATAAATAGCTGGGAAAGGGAACAAGAGTTCAGGATCGCCATTCAGCCTCTGGAGTCTGTGAAGGCGTACGTTCACCTAGGTCAATTATTCACAGAGGACCCTGATCATGAGAAGGAAATTTACAGAAGAATAAATATGGGTTGGAGCGCATTCATCAGGCATTGTCAGATCCTGACTGGAAGCTTACCATTATCATTAAAAAGAAAGGTGTACACAATCAGTACATTCTACCAGTGCTGGCATATGGGGCAGAAACTTGGAGACTGACAAAGAAATTCGAAAACAAGTTAAGGACTGCGCAAAGAGCGATGGAACGAAGAATGTTAGGCATAAGGTTAAAAGACAGGAAAAGAGCGGTGTGGATCAGAGAGCAAACAGGGATAGCTGATATTCTAATCCACATTAAGAGAAAGAAATGGAGCTGGGCAGTTCATGTAATGCGTAGATTAGATAACCGGTGTACCGTTAGGGTTACAGAATGGGTACTAAGAGAAGGAAAACGCAGTCGAGTACGGAAAACGACTAGGTGGGATGATGAAATTAAGAAATTCGCAGGCGCAAGTTGGAATTCGTTGGAGCAGCACAAGGGTAATTGGAGATCGGAGGGGGAGGCCTTCGTCCTGCAGTGGACTTAAAATATGATGATGATGACGATCATGATGGAGATTATGATGATGTGGCGAACCAAACGTGCCTGTTTTATGAAGCTCTATGATGCCTGCAAGCCCCCAGGCTTTTCATTGCGGCCTGTAGTATCCCTGATATGGCTTGGTACACTTGGACGAGCATAAGGCTCGTGACGATGTTCTCGGCTTCCGACCACCGCAGTGGCAGGGTAATAGCCAGGTCCTCAAAAAAAGAAACATCGTACCTGAATTTGAATCTGAAACATCGCTGAATCTTCAACCGACGCCTTGTTAGTTAGTCGTCGTCAATTCTGACCGTAAATATCCAAAAAAGCTGAAAAATCTGAGCACCGCACAAAGACAGCGACCAAACAGATTCACTTCTTCTTTCTGTGTCCTTTTTCCAGGGAAACATTCTTCAGTGTAGGTATAGAATGAAGCCTGATTATCACTGTTAGGTGCTGGATTTCCGTAATAATCCTTTTCATTTTCCATTCTTTACGCCCTTCGTCAGTGGGTTGCAGAAATCCACGCTCCCGCTGTCACCATTATACACTCGGCGATACAGATGCTAAGAAAGGAATATATTTTAGCGAAAATGTTTCTCACAGATTTGGCCCCTAAATTGTTTCCTTCACGTCCTTGTGAGCTGGAGGAGCGTTCTAAAGAGACCAAAGAAACAGACCTAAATAACGCCCACGCGGCACCCCGCTTGGGTGCCTCACCCCAGTGCTGCCCCAGCAAGATAATTCTCCCGCTCACATGACCAGCCGGATTTCATACGTATTTTTCGTCAGAGATGACCGTTTTATTCGTTCCCGTGGCTCGCCTCACATGACTTCGCGATGAATAACAATCACTCCTACATAGTTCATAGTTTAGCTGGAGTAGCGACACGAACAGTTTGTATCCCAATTGTTTATTTCTTTTATTTAATAAAAGCTGTCAATCGCGTAGTGATAGCATAGTACCATAATTCGCCTAACCGAAAAAAATATAATGATCGCTTTTTTTTAATGCAGTCAGCTCAGAACGCGCGCAAAATGCTGCGCGCATTCTTGGCTTAGAGTGTGTATACACGGGTTCGTATACACGCATGAAATTCGAATGTTGGTGAAAATGTGGTATCACAAACTGCCTACGCAAGCGTCACCTTCTCTCCCCTATTATTCCGTCGTTTAAAGCTTTTGGCAAGCCGATCAAGAGTCGAGAGAAAGGATGCATAGGAAAGCAGGGAGGTTCAACAGAGGTAGTTCCGGTTGTTTTCCCTGACCGGGGCAATGAGTGGGAGGATAAAAAGAGAAAGTGAGCGCGCCAAACGGCGTAAACTATAGAGCGAGAGGGGGCGGCGTTCTAATGTCTATCTTGAAGGCGCGTAGACCGCAGGAATCCTAGTAGCGTGAATATGGCCTTGTGCACGGAGGTTTTTAGGAGCACTGGCCTCGAGCTTTTAGTTAAAGCAAGCAACATTGAAACACCTTTATAACGTGCACAGATTACTGCAACATGTCTACGCAGATGGTTCGGTACAAAACAGCTCTGCTGCTGCAGTCACCAACCCGGCAAGGTCTAAAGATAGTAAGCTAGAAACATCATGTGGGACCGCATCGACGGGGCAGAGCTTGCTGCACTCCGTGCTGCACTTGATTTAATTAATCAGGAACCACCGCTACAATAAACAGTTTTCTGTGATTCCAAGGCACTTAAATCAGTGCATGCAAAGCCCAATACACCACGGACCCTATGAACAAATGCCTCAGAAATTCGACAGACACACTATCGCAGCCACGACGAGGGACACAACATAATATTTAAATGGCGTTCAGGGCATCGTAACATCAATGGGAATGACCATGCTGACGAAGCCGTCCGATCTGCACATTAAAGTGGTCAATGAGTTTTGATTCCACTTTCGCGAACCGATGCTGCGGCTGCGGTTGATGTCCCGTGAATGTATGTTGCCCCTGTGATACTTGAACGTTCTCAAGATGTATCGTATGCGCTCGTTGTCTCCGGATATACAGATACATCTGCCGCCTGGTTAGCACGACTTGAACTAACCATGTCTGTTCACGTCAACGGGACGTATTACGTGACGCGTGATATCCATGTAGTATCCACGTGACAAAGCTGCGCTCTATTTGGCGCGCGTTTTGAATTTGCATTAGAAAATGACATCGTTCATGATTTGTTGCGCGTTCGAGGAATTGAAGCCTCGGACCAGGGTCACGAAGTCAGCAGCTACCTAATAAAGTAAAAAAAAAATATTTTGGTCGCCGTCAGGTGGGAAAGAAACAATAGTAAAAGGAGATGAAAGAAAAAAAGGTCATGTACGTTAACCAAACTGCGTAATCTTCGTGCGAAGCCCTTCATTCATGGTGCCACCTGTAGGCCAGGTGGCAAAATGCAAAGTGCAAAACCCCACCAGAAAGCTGCTTAAGTGGTACTGGGAAAGGTTAACTGCCCTTATCAATAGAGGGCAAAGAGACACTCGGCAATAGCCTCTATCTGGGGCCGGCGATACATTTCCGGCTGTTTTGAAGCCGCAACGGCTTTCACAAAAGCGAGGCCGCCAAAAGACGCGGCGCGAACTCCCGCTGGTTCGCCAAGGAGATCCCAGAGCACCAAGACTCAGAGCCACCGCATCGTGGCAGCCCAAGCGCGCCTTGGGAGGGTGCAGCGGTGTCTGAAGCGACTTCCCCGGAGAGCGTAACGATCGGCTTTGTCTCGAAATGGCTACCGTTGGCATCATTAGCCGGCAGCCAGGCCATTTCCTGTCGGGGCCCAATTCAAGCGTCACATTCTGGACGCATTCCGGGTGCATTCGGCTCGCGCGGCTCATCGCTCGCGACCATCACGGCCCGGCTGGCGCGAGACAGAGCGCCAAGGCGCGCACGCGAATCATCGACTGCGGCGCGGTGCAACCTTGTGACCCCCGGGCACGTAAATTTATGAAAATGACGAGATGATGGCTTCTGAATCCTCGCGGGCTGGGAAAGAAAGAAGAAAACTTTCAACACGTGAGGTCCATGTTGCTCCTCCTCTTGTGCTGCTAAGCCGCCCCCGCTGTTACACCGGCGGCTCGCCGGGGGAAGCCTTCCTCACGCGGGCGCCTCGAGAAAAGAAGTTTGCTTCCCGATTCATGGTGAACCCGACCGTGCATTTATGCAAACGCTCCGGCTGAGATGTTTGCTTTTCTCCAACGCCGACCCTGCGTTGGCTTTTTATTTTGCTCCATGCATCTCCTTCCCTCGACCCCCCTCGCTCGTTCCAGTGGGGTGGTGGCGCCGAGATGGCTCTAGCGAGTACGACGGGCCCAGAAGGAAATCGTTCACTGCGTAAAGAATGTTTGCGTTTTGCCGAAGCCTCTTTTTCTCGAGATAATTTTTTTCTTCCCTCCGTGCTCGCTGTTTGCCAGCGCTGATGCGTGCGGCCATTTTGCCTGCTGGATGTGCGCCGTTTGTCCTTAGCTATGCTGGAAGAAACACGCTCAGTTCTGATGTTCTTGTTGACATCGATGATGCGAAAGAGATTTGCCTAGACTAAAATGCTTTTAAATGCTCAACAAGGCCAAAAAGCAACATAGATGAGTGCCGAGGCAGTGGCTACAGAAACGCCAAAATGACATCCGGGAAAACATTTTCTTCCATTTGCGCGGCTGTGTCGGCGTTGAGCCGCCCTTTTAGCCATTCTCATCATGAGTTGTCCTTCTTGATGCTTTGTACTTGAACAGTCTTGCGCGCTTATGAATGTGCATTCTGCTTGCACGAATAAACTTGCTGCTACGCACCTCAAAAATGTCCAAATTATCATTATTAAGGCGTCATTTCAAGTATTGTCAGCATCTAATCTCGTGAGTGCATCCAAGGAGATTCTTTAATGCCCACTTTTAAATTCGTTTAGCTGTAACGAGGCAAGGGAATCCAAATTTCCGTTATTCGCTTGAGTGCGCTAGTTCTTCTGGAACCCCCACCAACGCACATACATCTTGTAATCTTTCTATTTATACGAACGTGACTGCGTTTCTATGCCTTTGAGTAAGGAAAGATCTAATATTGCATCCCTTGCCCATTTCAAGTACAAACTAAACACTTGTTTTGGGAAGGCTGCGTATATGCTGGAAGCGTCTTGAATGGCGCAGTCTAAATGCTGGCTGCCCCTCCCCCCCCCCCCCATAAACAAACATAAATAAATATATACATATCATCACGAATACTGCACTTCAAGGCCACATAAGTCTCCCAAATTACACCAAGCTTGTGCAAAATATACCGTAGAGTCACGACAGCTGTAAGGGCGGCCATACGAACTCAAATGGCGAAGAATGCAGCTGAAGAGCGAAAACATACATATTCTAGCTATGACCACACCATGGTGCGCGCGCCGGTTGAGTTGTGCGATGCTGCTGGCACGTCAAATTCTCTTATAAAGCAGGTAGTACAGTATCACTTATCTTTTACTTTCGACTCACCCTAACTGTGTACCTGCTCCGACTGCATTCAGTCTACACAGTACTCCATCACCCTGGCAGCGTGTCACGGCTGGGTCGGAGGTCTTCTGCCGCAGTTTATCAGTCCGGGTCACGCGTTTCAAAAATCTGTCTGCAAATATTGACCGTGAAGCTAAGGGTGATGCCGCCAGGGCGGCGAGGCGACAGCTTACCGCGGCGTACTAATGGGGCCTAATCCTTCGTGTAGGGCGCAGGCAGCAGGCTTAAGATGACGCCGTTGCCGGCCTAATGATATTTTAAGGCCGCCGCCGCAGCAAATGAATTGCGCAGCGATTAGCCCCTGAATAACGAGTACAAACCGGCACTGGATGCAGCAGCTTTTACGGGGCTCGCTTCTCTCGACCGCCGCCGCCGCCCCCGCGCAGCTGCGGGGCCCAAGTCCCATGGCGAGAGTCGCGGCGAGCTCATTACGCTGATTTGGACCGGTTGGACGTCTGTTGCTTCGCCGGCACCCTTCCTCACCTCTTTGCCCTTTGGCTTAGCCGCGCAGCTCTCCGGCGCGCCCTCCCGCTCCTCCGGCGCTGCTGTGCCGCATTACGTCGGATAACGCCCTGCGCACGGGCTCTCCCCGGCAGCCCGGGCGCCAACTCTATGACTTTATTGGGTAATCATCCTACACTATGGCCAGCCAGAATGGCAGTAGGGTTCTGTCTTCGTGGCTGTTGTTGCCGACGTCATGCCACTCGCACTTCCCTCACCTGATTAGGAAATAATAATGACTTCTCTTAGTGCCAGAACATCCTCTCTAATGCTTAATCTCGACAGCTCATGATATTGACAGTACTGATTTTTTTTTCCTATGCGCACACAGTAGGGCCTGGTGAACAAGCTCAGCTAAACCGACAAGAGCGCACGGCCACATATTCACGATATTCGTTTAATTTAGTTGGTGAACTCAGAACCTCGAAATAAGCAGACGACGAGTCAATAGAGCAGCAATGACATTCAGCGATCGCGTAGTCGTTTTTTGTTTCGACTATCTTTTGCGTCACTTAAATATGTCAGTATCGCCATACATGTAACATTTGTGCCATCGGATGATGAGGGTCACCAGCTCTCGGATTTGCAACGCACGGTCCAGCTTCTGCTGTAGCGTAGGATGGCACGACACATCAACCTAAATGATACAACATTCCCACCAACACACTGGTTGTTGAGGAGGAAACATCTTTGTTTACTACAAGGATAATAAGTGGTGCCATAATTATATGCGAGTAGTGACGTGTATAACGCGCTATGAGAGCTTTACGCCAGATGCGCTTAATAGACTTGGCGCAGTGCGTTATTTCAAGCTGTGCTGTGTGTGATTCATATCAACCCTGCTATTCTGCCTACTTTCCTTCTTGGTGCCGATAAGTGATATGCCTCCAACCTGCCCCGTCGCCATAAATGTTCCGGTTGTGTAAACAACAAAGGCATCCAAACCGCAGGGTTGCCATCCAAACAGCAGGGAAGCATCGCTGTTATATGTCTTTGTAAAGCTGTTTGAGCCTGCAGCTGGCAATCGCCTCCCTAAGAGTTTGAAAATTTATTTAACGTCTGTGTCTCGCGTAAAGAAAACCACTGAATTCGCAGTACGAAATGTCACCTTCAAATTCTCTTTCAGTGTAACTAGAGAACAACTTAATTGAAGCTCAAGCAGCTGCATCGTTACTAGCAAGCATTGTTCGCAACTCTTAGAGAAAAAAAAAATTACGAGCCATGCTTCGGCTTGCGCGTGGTGTTATTTCATCTTCGCATTTAATGCGCGTGTTTCGTAAAGTGGTTCTCTACACATCTCAATGTCTGGTCGTTTTCATGAGAGGACAGATCTTTGCCGACAATCATATCAGCGTTTAGTGCGGCTGGGTTTACTGCGAATGTACTTTTAACGCCGTGACTAAGCGTTTCCTTTTCGACGTGTTTACTGCATACAGCAGTCTTTATGATTATTTTTTCGCGGAAGAGCACAGTGTGTACTTTCCTTTCGTTGATAGAAACATTTTTACATAGCCTGAACGCAAAAAAAAAAGAAAGTGCGTCGCACGTTCTCGCCGAACGTTTTTTTCAGAGGCGCCAGTGGATGCTTCTCGGGCGCCCCTCGCGTGGCCGCATCGCTCGGCTGCAGCGAAGGCAACAGACGAACATGACAAATTTCATTCTTGGTGGCCATTAAACGCGCTGGATATGGGCGTCGTTTCAGGCCACTTAACGTACCGTGGCCCCCCGTGCATTTTCTCTTCCCTCCCGCCTATCTCTGGCCACGTCGACCCTTTTCTCTGCCCGTGTAGACGAGGCACGCGCGAAAAGCGCGCCGATGCAATCGCCGTCCGCCGCGCACAGAGCGAAGGAGCGCCGCAAAGAGCCTCGAACAGCGTAACAGGGCTCGAGCTGCCAAGAACGAATGCGTGGTGGCGTACGGGAAGGGGGAGACGGGCGGAAAGTGCGCACAGAGAACACAAGTGCGCGCTCGCGGGAAGCAGCGGCAAGCGCGCGCACAAGCCCAGGCAAAACCGAACTGGAAGGGAAAGGCTCGCTGCCTGCATGGCCACCTACATACACCCCCTGGTCCCCGACTCGTTGCAGAAGCCCTGCCGGCAGCTTCTTTCGTTTTCGCCGCGAGGGGTCGGGCGCGCGTGCGATCGTAAAACCGGCCGCTGCCGATGCGGGAGACTATAAAACCTTGGGGGGGGGGGGGGGGGGGGAAATAATCAAATAAAATGCGTAAATAAATGATTTCCACTATTAGAATCTGGGCCGAGATCTTGAAGCGGCGGCCGCGCTATACGTGCTATTACGAGACCTGTTTAAAAATTTAATACTCTATCGGTGGCAAAATGGCAGCCCCAACGGCAAAGGCGGCGTCATTCTTGGCGCGCCTATCGCCTCGGCCGTGCCACCTGCCGTCGTTTTTTTTTTCTTTCTTCTTCTGCCTCGAGTGTGCACAATGTCGGTGCTGCGTACGGGGTTGTGAACCTACGATGCCTTTGCAAGGAAAAACAACTCGGCTGACAATGGCAAAGGAAGAGCTCTTTCCTTGTTGCTGGAGGAGATAAGAAAGTACAAGGATCAGAGTGCAAAATTTGTAACCCCTCTTCGGAAGCGCTGCTTGCCTTTCTCACGCCTGTTGCCCTTCTTTTTATTCATTTTCAGAGGTGCAGTGCCTGTTGTAATGAAGGCGGTCATCGAGGAAGGTCAACCGAGAAATACGTAGAAACGAATTTTACCATTTATTGAAGTATATTCATCAGAACCTGCTGCTTTTTTTACTGAAGGTACATACACATCGCGCTATTGCCCGTCGTGAGCGCATTTCGTACTATTTGGGAGCCGGAGCGAAGTGCAGTTGTAGATTTCCCGCGACCGGTGTTAATCAACACGTCCAGTTACACTGGTTAAGAGGTGAAAAGGTATACTGACTCCTTCCTGTAGTTGGGCTACCTAAAGGTGTCAGCCGATTTGAACAGGCTGAGACTGCTCTGGAGCCATGTGACACATATCACGGCACACTACTAAATATTTCGGGCGTATCTTGTCCCACAACAATAATCATAATCAACCTTCCGTCAACATTATTTAACGCTATTCCCTCATTACTTTCATGTCAGGAACGCCATGTCACGTGAAAACGCGCTCTTCGTTAATGACCTGAAAGTACCGTAAGTGCAGCGTTAAATGAAGTGCAAGCAAGCAAAAATAGGTTATTATTGTTGGAAGAAAAAGATAAGCCCAAGAGGTTGTAAATTGCAATGCTGTCGAAGCCTTGCAATCGCTGTCAATGCTTCAACCTCCGGGCGAAACTGTTTGTTTTACTTTTTTTTTGCCTCTTCTCCCAACTTTCCGGGCGCTGCTGCTGCTGTCATGGCCTTGCCCCGCGTGCCGCTGGGTTTCTTGCAAAACCACACGATGGCGATCGCCTCCGCGCATCCCGGCCGGCGCCGCCGCGTTTCACAGTTTGTGCGTATGGCACGTGCTGTGCTTGCGTTGCTATGCGGCAAAAATGCAGACGCTGGGCTGTGGAGGTGGCGTGCTGGGATGTGGTAGTGTAAACATTACAATCGTCCATATCCCGAAGAGAGCGCTTGAAGCTGGCGTCTCAACAGCGTGCTGGCCACATATGAAGAAAGAACACTTAAACACGCGCCAGAAAAGATGAGTTCGAGTGTGCACTTAGCATCGAGGACACCCAGAAAGAAGCGTCGCGCGGAAGAGGAGCGTCTTCGCAATGCAGCGAAGCGTGGTGTAGGCCGAGAATGTATGTATACAATGTATACATACATACGTACAGCCCTATAATTCCATTAAAACAGTAATGTTAAACTGTAAGTGTCAAACTTAAGACTTCTGCCACTATGTGTTGTGCCATTTTAGGCAATGCTGAACCCTCTCAAAGATTATGAGCAATGACGCACAAGAGCGCCTCAAGCAAACATGTCTCCCTGTGTGTTCTATGGACTATGCAGGCAAACAGCAGTGGTGCGCGCGAGGTAACGTTTAGCATCAACTCACCACTCTCGCATTCGACTAAGCACCAAAGAGATTACACATTCGCTGCCAACGACACCGCCAATTATCGCCAGTCAAAGCAAACAGCATACAAAGCTTCACTTACATCGATTCCCACAGTGCGGGGGATTCCCCCCCCCCCTTTTTTTTTATTGAATGGTCCGCTTGACGGCATATATTGATTGCAGTGATGATATTTACGTAGCGTTTGTTTTTTTATATTTAGGCCCTTAGAGGCATTGTGTAAGGAAGGAGAGTACGCTCAAAGATTATACAATAATTAGAATACATATGTGAATACATATACAAAAAATACAGTAATGCCTTAGAGGACAGAGCCGGTGACCGGCGCATCTATAGCGAATGGTACATATATGTTTGCTGTCCTGGGGACGTATTCTCGGATGATCACTTTCGGCGTTACTAGCCCTTTCGTGTGACGTAGTACCCGGCACGTTGGATGATTCGAGCGGTTTTTCTCAACCAGTCAATCAGCCAACACTGAAAGTGATATCTCCGAATGTGACCGTCCGAGAATCCGTCCCTTGTGTTACACCAGTTGAGCACGTCAGGCAATGTCGCAGTATCCGTGAAAAGGAAGTCTGCGGGAGACCTCAAGAAAAAAAAAAAAGAACACTTCGGCGGTAAACAGTCATGAAAGCTATAGCCATGAAATAAGCGATACACGGTGGTGACATGAGTCGGTATTGTTTCCTACAAAATATGCTGCTGCATACTTTTATGCTATGGCTATGGTAAAGGAAAACGTGGCGCTATAGTGTCTACGCCCACTGCCGGTACAGCGCTTCACGGAGCATTGCAGTGACGGACATTACATAGATTTGCCGAAATTTTGCGCTCTTGGCTTGATAGGACTTTTTTTTTTTCTGTTGCGCTGCTGAACCGACGTTAGCATGCAGCCTAGTCGGTCCTGCGCTCTGCCACTGCAGTGGCTTGGGCGCACGCGCAGAGGACTTTAGTGGCCGACTTCTGGGGCACACTGGCGCGAACCGAGAAAGAAATATGGTGCGCCACCCGGCAGCAGGGCCTGCGCGTCGCCGTGTGCGCGCGCGTATCTCGCGCTGCGCCACGCAGTCGTCGTCGGCAGCTTGCTCGGAGCAAGCGCGCAGTGTGTCACTCCTTGTTGAGTGCGCTCGAGTGGGCTCGGAAGTCGTCTCACCCGTTGAGCCGCGCGTCGCCAGTGAGGATGCGTTTGAATCTTTTTCTTCTCCCGTGCGAGCGCGAGTGGCGGAGTCAACTTTCGATTCCCCGCTTCCGGCCGACTCTCCCTTCCCCTCCGGTGCTCGCCGAACAAGGCGGCTGCCGAAGCTCTAGGACGTCGTCCGGCGCTCAGGGGCTGGCAAGGGAACGGGGGACATTAATATTCGGCAACCGCCGCAGGGAGAGGAAATCGCAGCGGGGACTCGGAAGAGGAGGGTCCCGGCGTGACAGACCGTTTGTCTCCAATCACTTTCTGCTCTCCCGAAAACGTCCGCCTTCTATTCATCTTGGGCCCCGCTCCGCTGGTGGGACCTCCCTTGTCGGCTGCTTTGTCTCCCCATCTTCGCCCCCCCTCCCGTGTGTTCGATCGGCCGCCGCCGCGACGAACGGCTCTGCCCGACGGTCGGCTGCCTCCGCTGCCCAGCTGCCGCGCCACCATCCGAGACGGCGACGTGGCGCAGCCGACCAAGACACCCTTCCGGCCCCAGTCGCTCGCGCGCTTCAAGGAACGGCGAGCCTTTTCTTGCCGCGACCAGCACCATGCCCCGTTTGAATTTTCATTTTTTTTCTAGCCGCGCATTAAAGCACCGTTGAAGAAGGGACGCAGGGGCGGGAGGGCATGTTCCGTGAGTGTGAGCACGTCAACTCTCGTCGTCACACTAAATGCATGGCGAGGTGCCATTGATGTTACTCACTAATTGAGCACTTGAGCTATAGTAAGCGCTGTGTACGTCACACCACAAAACGTTTTTGAATGAGGGAGAAACAAAAATAAAAGAAAAACAAAATTTTGTCGTCGTACCCTCATAAAATCCGCCAAAGTACTGCAAGGCGTGATCTGTAGTTTCGTACTTGGCCGTCACATTGCAGTCCGTGCTCAAGGTTGCATTTAAAAGCATAACGAGCTAATAAACTATTTCATGACACCAGTGCGCGGAAGGCTTTTCTGGTAGTGCGTGGAAGCAAATTTACAGGGAAAGAAAGGGACAGATAAATGTGTTGCATAGTACTCTTTACATATTTATGGTTCAGCTTCGTTCATATCAGATGCGCTGACTTCGCAGATAAGATTAGGAAAGGAATGGAATTGTGGGGTTTTACGTGCCAGAATCACGATTTGATTATGAGACAGGCCGTAGCGGGGGGCTCCAGAATAATTTTGACCACTAGGGGATCTTTAACGTGACCCCAATGCACGGTACACGGCCGTTTCTGCATTTCGCCCCCATCGAAATGCGGCCTCCGAATTCTGCAACCGCGGTGTCTGCTGCGTAGATCTGTCGCTTATCAAGCCCTCTTTTGATTTCGCGAGTTCAGTGGTGCACGAAAAAATCTCGAAATCATTGTTGGGTGCCATTCTGCACATACACAAAATGGAAGGGTCACGAGGTACCATTCCATCGTTTCCCTAACGCCAGCGAGGCAAAGAGGAGGCAGTTGTGCGCCCAGTGGCTGGGCAAGCCCATCACGGCGACGATGGTTGTTCGATCGCGGCCTTTTCACCGAGGCGATTACTTTCTTGCCAGGTAAGAAAACTTCCATAATTTCGTGCATTTCTGTGGGGGCGTCTATACCTAGATTGATGTGCAATTAAGGCTTTTAATTATTTGCTTCGCACAGCCGCCTACGTTGTTCCGGTTCTAAATATACAATTATATTGCCTTTCAACTTGAATCACGAGCGCAAGCGGTTGTCGCTAGCTTGGCATGCTTCCGCGCTAAGACGATTAGCGAATTTTAATGAAATCATCCGTGCTTTTCAGCATTAACCTCGCTCCACAACTAGCGCGCGCGTGAGTGACGGAACATGTTTCAGCCACCACGAATCTTGTAATATAGTACAGTCCACTTAAACTGAACTTGAAGGGACAGAAGAATGTGTCAAAGTATTTGGAGTTTCATTTAAGCGAATAACACAAATATCGCCAACAATCTGTTCATTGGAAAAGCGTCTGAATGATTTGATATTGCTTTGTTAAAAAATTGATTTTACTGCGCTCTGCTGACCATGCTGCCGAAGCTGGACCCGACACTTCGAGTGAAATGGTCGAGATACCTCTTTTTCAAAAAAAAAAGAAAAGACACGGTGACATTGGTATCTGTACACGCTTGGCGTCTCCAGCCATAATTCTGGACAGATGCCAGCTACCAGTACGGACCCCTGTACAAAATAGATCCACTGTGTGACTTTTGCATGCCGCGAGGCCTCGATAGACAAGACCAAGCACACCTTAAGCGCATAATACTCAACGTGACCAACCCAAACTTTTCAGGTGTAAGATTCCACTCACGGACTCGCCAATGTGCCATGAATGTAACGTCCCTGAAGACCTGGAACATGTTCTTTGCGACTGTTGCCGTTGCGCGTCAGAGAGACAGCCTTTGAAGGCGGCACTGCACCTTCAATGAGACTCGAGCTTGGAACTGCCGCACATTCTCGGCCCATGGCCGAGCACTACCTGTGCGTTACGCGCTATGAAAAGGCTGCTGACGTTCTTGCGGGCCACGAACCTTAACGAAGCTTTGTAAATATATATATATATATATATATATATATATATATATATATATATATATATATATATATATATATATATATATATATATATATATATATATATATATATATAGTGACGCAGAGAGAGAGAGAGAAACTTTATTGTGATTGTAAAGATTTGAAGGAGGGGTGGTCGGAGCCTCTCAGTCCAGGGCCCCACTGGCCTCTGCCGCCTGCCTGACCTGGCTAATTAAGGACTTTTGTCCTGCCAGATCGGAGCGGGCGAGCTGTGCCTCCCACTGCTCCATTCTCCTACTGGTGTTTGGCCTATGAGGGTGCTTAGTGCACTCCCAGGTTATGTGCATTAGGGTAGGTATGCCACCGCACCAAGGACAGTTGGCCCTATAACGAGTGGGATACATGGCGTTTAGCAATTTTAAATGGGGGAACACCCCGGTCTGTATTTTACGCCAATCGGCGGCCTCTTCCCCGTTAAGTTGTGGGTGAGGCGGCGGGTATTTTCTTCGGACTCCACGCTGATGAGCAAGGATGTCTTTGGCATTTAAATTGGTGGAATTTTGTGATGGGTAGTGCGGGTGGTTGGGGTTAGAAGAGGACGCCGTCGCTCGGTTAGTGAACCCTCGAGCTAACGCGTTAGCCTTTTCGTTCCCCTGTACCCCCGCGTGGCCCGGGCACCAGAGTAGGCGATGATGGTGGTTGAAGGATTTCGGGATTATCGCGAGGCTAGCCGCAGTCACGTGCCCCTTGAGAAACATGCGCCATGTCTCCTGGGAGTCCGTGACCACGACCGAGTCCCTTTGCGAACGCTCCGCGTGAGCGAATGCGATCGCCACTGCTAATATTTCAGCCGAGGTTGGGGATCCCGCGTGGCCGACGCGGTAATTTGCTGTTGGCTGACAGCGTTCACGACTGCCAGGGCGTACCTCCTTTGGTAGCGCTGCCCGGTCGTCTCTGCATACAGAGCTGCGTCCGTGTAGTACGTGTTGTACCTATGGTTGTTAGAGTAGGCTGGTTGAATGTGTTGCGCACGTGCTTTGCGCCTTTCTTTGTTGTACTCTGGATGCATATTCTTTGGAATTGGGGCTACTGTAATTTTGGATCTCATCGAAGGAGGGAGAGGTACGGCCTGCTCTGTGAGATAAATGGGGTATGCTGGGATATTGAGTCTAGCCAATATTGCCCTACCAGTTTTTGTGAAGCTGAGGCGCTCCCTCTGTCGCATCAGGGTGGCTTGCCTCAGTTCGTCGAAAGTATTGTGCGCTCCCAAAGCTAACATGCGCTCCGTTGAAGTACATTTAGGCAGGCCCAGAGCAGCTTTGAAAGCGGTTCGGATTATTGTGTCAGCCTGCTTTTCCTCCTCCCTGTTCAGGATTTGGTACGGTAAGCCATAGGTTATTCGACTAACCACTAAGGCCTGTACGAGCCTTAGGGTATCGTCTTCTCGCATTCCCGCTTTTCGATACGTCACGCGACGTATCATTTGGGCTATGTTGTTGGCTGTGGATTTGAGGGTCTTGAGTGTCTGTAGTGCTCTCCCGTCGCTATGAAGCCACAAACCCAGGACTCGCATCGTGGGTACCTCTCGGACTGATTGGCCCTCAACCACGATGTTAATCGATCCTCTGGATTTGTAGCCTTTCGCGTGTATCCGGATAACCTCAGATTTTTCGGGTGCGCACTTCAGGCCACTCCATCTAGAAAATTTCTCCACCGCTAATACTGCACTTTGGAGCGTATATTCCTTATCCCCTAGTGAACCTCTGCTCGTCCACAGCGCGATGTCATCTGCGTAGAGCGTGTAACCTAGGTCGGGTATCCGATCCAGATCGCTCGCGAGTCGACACATCGCAATGTTGAAGAGAAGAGGAGATAATATAGCTCCTTGAGGTGTTCCTTTGTCAGGCATTTTAAATAAATCCAAAGTGATTTGGCCAATACTGATGCTCGCCTCGCGGTTGGAAAGAAACGCTCTTAAGTAATTGTATGTGCGCTCACCACAACCCGCGAGTTCGAGTTCTTCCAATATTGCGGCGTGAGAGACGTTGTCGAATGCTCCTTTAAGGTCTAGTGCTAGGACTAGTCTCTCGTCGCCGTACGGTATATTAGTTAGAATTTCCTCTCTAAGTAGGAGGAACGCGTCCTGGCAAGATAAACCCGTGCGAAATCCTATCATGGAGTCCGGGAACCAGCTCCGCCTTTCCAGGTATCGCTGCAATCTGCTATGGATAACCCTTTCATAGAGCTTACCTAGGCAGGACGTGAGCGACACCGGCCGTAGTGTATCAATCGAGGGATTCTTTTTTGGTTTGGGGATCATGATTATTTTAGCCAATTTCCACTCTTGGGGCAAGTCTCCCTTGGCCCAGCACTCGCTATTAAATATCTTTGTGATTTTCGCTAGGGCTACCGAATCCATGTTTATGCATGAAATGATGGCATTAATTACCCAAAGGTTAACGGAACTTCAACAACAGTGCACGAAGGACTTCGAGAAACACAAGGGGTTCGTGGCGGAACAGCTTAGGGCAGTCTCGAAGGCTGTTCCCACCGAAAAACGCGCAATTGCGATAGGAGCGGGTTCGGCAAAAACTAAAATAAGCCACTGCGTAACAGAATCCGACGGCTCGGACACGGAAACGTCACGGGCTTAAAATAAGAGTGGGCAACATGGCTAATCACGCTAAGAAATCGCAACGAATACAAAATTCAGACCAATTAGAGATATGGCAATGGAACTGCCGCTCCTTCTCCAGGAAAGCGGCAGTGTTCCACCAGTTTATCAAAAACTCCGGAATCGCTCCGGACGTGATATGTCTGCAGGAGGTCGGGGCCAAGCCGGCCAAATTGCAGGGATACTACACTCTGAGCGATCCTCAAAATTCGAAGGTCGCCACGCTGGTGAGCAAGTCGATAAACGCTCAATTATTAACACTTCCGCCAACTGAGGGAGAGACTAATTCCATAGTTATCAGTGTGATGCCAAAGAAACGAAGTAAGGCACACACACTAATCACAAATCTGTACAGTCCTCCCAAAAGCAAAGGGAACGACCTACCCCACATTCTCTCAGCAACAAAAGATTTAACGGGCACCAGGGATAAGGCGGTGATAGTGGGTGACTTTAATGCACCGCACATACTATGGGGATACGCGAAAACGTCGCCCAAAGGGTTCCTACTCGAGCGCACCGCAACGACCTTGGGCTTACGGGCAATCAATCAGATCGGCAAACCGACGCGCACGGGTAACAGCGTCAGTAGAGACACGGCGCCCGACCGTGCCTTTACAATAAACATCAGAGACGCACAATGGGTTTCCGTTGATGAAAATTTGGGAAGCGATCACGACATAATCCGAGTAGCACTCTCCACGCCCAACATACGGAGAACAATAGGAAAGACTAAATTAACTGACTGGCCTCGTTATAGAAAACTCCAGAGAGCTCTGGAGGAGTCGGATACAGCCCCGACCAACATGCGAGAATGGACCGAATTCCTTCGACGAGCACACGGGGACACCACTAAAGCCATTGAGCGTACAGCGGAGGTGCCGGTGATAGACTCTCACCTGGTCAGCCTATGGGAAGAGAGGCGGAAACTGGCCAAGAGGTGGAAAAGGCAACGTCTAAACAAACACCTGAGACAACGCATCGCTCTCTTGGCAGAGCAAGCCCAAGGCCATGCCAACGAGCTCGCTAAAAACGAGTGGGCGACATTCTGTGGAACCCTGGCAGGAACTCTGGGAACGAGCAGTACGTGGCGAATACTACGAAGCATGCTAGACCCGATGAGCACGCGTACTGAGAACAACAAGAAGCTCCAAATTATTGCAGACAACTTCGAGGGTACAGACCAAGATCTCGTTCACGCGCTTCAGAAAAAGTACATAGGACCCTCACCTGCCACGGGATCGTCGTACGCGAGGAGACAATACGCGGGGGAGGCGAACCCTAAATTAGACGAAGATATAACGTACGCGGAAGTGTATGAGGCGGCACAATCCGCAGTTAAAAACTCGGCACCGGGCCCAGACTCGATCATAGTGACGCAGAAGTTATCACGACGTTTATTCCGCGTCAAAGATGTGGCGAACCGACCACGCCCACAGCACGGATCACACTCGAGAGCCAGCCCCACAAGCGATGATGAAGAAGAACCCCATATGAACCCCACGTGGTGATGATCATGTACAGGTGACAAAGAATAGCTTATAAATTCGCACACTAATGTCCCCTCACGTGAGAGCGGCCATCCTTGCCGCAATTCAAAGGGGCGGCAAACGCCTCGTGAAAGGCTTCATACGGGAAACGTGGACAATCTCAGCGGCGCTGCAGCGGCGGTCATTTGGAACAATAACTGGAACCACGCGATAGTTAACTGGAGAAGTCTGCTCCAAGACTTTGTAGGGGCCGATGAACCGAAGCTGAAAATTGTCACACAAGCCAGGAGTACGAACTGGTGTCCGGAGTAGCACTTCCTCGCCAGGGCGGAAGCACACGACGCGATGAAAGGCGTCGTAGTACTGCTTGCGGTCCTGTTGCCGTGCTTCGGTGTTGATGCGGGCGAGCTGGTGACAGCGCAGAATTCGGGACACATATTCTTCACAGGAGGATGGACACTGATGGATAGTTGGGGCGAAGAAAGAGACGTCAAGACAGGAAGAGGGCGTACGACCATAGACAAGGTAGAATGGCGAAGAATCCACCGACCAAGTCGTCCAGACAAGTTCTTCAGCGTTGAAAGGCAACATAATGCATGATGGTCAGTGACGACCGTAAAATGGCGTCCGTGAAGATAAGGTCGAAATTTCTGCTCAGACCAAATGATAGCTAGGCATTCCTGCTCCATGACGGTGTAATTCTTTTCGGCGTTTGTCAGAACGCGACTTGCGTATGCGACGACCCTCTCACCTAAAGTGTCGTCTCGCTGTAGGAGAATGCCACCAATGCCGTGGCCACTAGCATACGTATTCAGGAGGGTAGAAGCAGCTTCATCAAAATGGCGTAGTACTGCTTCAGATGTGAGAGCGCGCTTCAGATGGGCGAACGCAGATTCGCATTCGGGAGACCACACAAAGGGAACATATAACCCAGTAATTTGTGCAGCGGTGACGCTATTGAGGCGAAGCCTCGTATGAATCGGCGAAAATAGGAAGCGAGGCCTAAGAAACTACGCAAATCTTTGGTGTTTTCGGGACGAGGGAAGTGCTGAACTGCCAAAACCTTGTCAGGATCAGGACGAATGCCATCTTTGCTCACAATGCGACCTAGTAGCTTGGTCGTCTTGCTCGCAAAATGGCATTTCTTGGTGTCTAGCTGAAGTCCAGCGTTGGCAAGGCACGTGAGAACTTCATCCAGACGTTGCATGTGCTGAGAGAAGGTTGACGAGAAAACAACAATATCGTCCAGGTAGCCCAGGCAAGTCTTCCACTTCAGGCCGCGAAGAACGGTGTCAATCATGCGCTCGAACGTTGCGGGCGCATTGCAGAGGCTGATTGGCATGACATTGAACTCGTAGAGCCCATCTGGTGTTGAAAACGCTGTTTTCTCTTTATCGTCCTCATGCATAGGTATTTGCCAGTAGCCGGAACGCAGATCGATGCTGGAGAAGTACTCGGCACCCTGTAGGGAATCCAAGGCATCGTCTATTCGCGCCATAGGGTGTACATCCTTGCATGTGGACTTGTTAAGTGCTCGGTAGTCGACACAAAATCGAACATAGCCGTCTTTTTTTCAAACCAAAACAACGGGGGAAGACCAAGGGCTAGCAGAGGGGCGTATTATGTTCTGTTGAAGAATGTCGGTGACGTTCTCGTCAATTACTTTCCTCTCGGCTAGCGATACCCGATATCGTCTACGGCGCACGATGGATGTACCATCTGTCTCTATACGATGCGTCGTAATCGAAGTCTTTCCCAACGAAGTTGAATGCGTGTCAAACGAAGCTTCACGTTTTTGGAGCAAAGCAAGCAATTGTTGCGACTGCGAAGGTGTCAGGTCGGAACTGATGGCAGCTGCAAGAGCTGAAGGAGATGCGGCCCGTCCGGTACAAGGAACTTCAGAGGAAGCTGGTTTAATGGAAACAACAGATATAAACTCCGATTCAGCGGCGCAAGCCAATGTAGTGCCTTTAGGGATGAGAATCTATTCGGATGTCGGGTTTGTAGCATAGAGAAGTGCAGAGCCATGATCAAACCAAACCAGCCCTGATGCAAAGGCTATCCCTCTTGCGAGAGAGCGTGCAGATGGTAATACGAGCACGTCACCGCAGTCAATGACGTCAGACGTGATGGTAACGATGCTTTGATGGCGAGGAGGTAGCGCGGTATCTTCTGCAGCAAGCAAGTGAAGTGGTGCGTCATCTTCATGAAGTGAATAGGTCGTGTCGGTCATGTGGAGAACGCGTTGCCCGCAGCAGATGGAGGCGGAGGCCGCAGAAAGAAAATCCCATCCCAATATGAGCTGCTGGGCACACGAACTTAGCACTGCAAATTTCACGTAATGCAGAAGTCCATCGATGGAAATACGGGCAGTGCACATGGCGAAAGGTCGAATGGCGGCCCCTTGAGCAGCGAGTAGCGTAGGGTCCATCATAAGGGGTCATATCTTTCCGAAGTCGCGAACACAATTCACGGTGAATAACTGAAACACTAGCACCAGTGTCTATCAAAGCTTCTGCTTGTACACCTTCTACTACAACCAATATCATATTGCACGGACGCGATGGAAGAATTTCTGTCCTGTCGTTCGATGCAGCTTTTCCTCCAAAAGCTGCATTATTCAGTTTTCAGGACGACGCTCGGCGAATTGAGAAGCAGGTTTCAGCGGGGACGTAGAGCGGCTAACGGGTGACGGCGAGCGGCGTCTCGCAGGACGGTACGTCTGAGCCGTCTCGGATGCTACAGTAGGCGATGGAGAGCTGCCGCGCGGTGGTCCATAAGGACGGCGTTGGTCATGGAAGCTCCCTAGACGTTGGAAAGTAGCTCCGGGCGAAAAGTCATCCCGTTCGTATACGTCATACCCGCGACGCCCGTCTTTCTGGCGCTTGCGGCAAAAGCGTGCTATGTGGCCATGATAGCCGCAGTAGTAGCAGATGGGACGAGGAGGACGCTACTGCGGATAGCTGATATGGGTAGGTGCGCTGGTAGTCATGGAAGCCATGTGGGCCGGATTAATTGCGGCTACTTGTGCGTACGTTGGTGGGGCCGTAGGGGTCAGAGGGTCCGTGTACGCTGCGCCAGCCATGGACGCCAATTCCTCCTTGATAACGTCTCGCAGATTGATAGCCGACGCGTGAGAAGGCATAGGCCCTGCGGCTAAGCCAAGATACTATAGCTCTTCTCGAATTATTGCGCGTATCATTGCTCGTAACGTAGGGTCGTCGGCGGTAGTGTTTGCAGTGGTGTCTGGCTGCAACCGTACTGATTCGAGTTTGTCAAGGCGCTGGCAAGTAGCGACGATATCAGCGACGGTAGCGGGGTTCTTGATGGCTAAAGCATTGAAAGCAATAGCTCCGATGCCTTTGAGGATGTGGCGAACCCTGTCAGATTCGGTCATGGCCATGTTCACGCGCCGACAAAGAGCAAGCACATCTTCGATGTACGACGAATAAGATTCCCCGAGTTGTTGCTTGCGTGTGTCGAGCGTCTTTTTTGCGAGGTCAAAACAGCCGGTGTGCCGAAGATTTGGCGGAGCTGCTGTTTGAAAGCGCCCCAGTTCGTGAAATCAACCTCATGGTTGAAAAACCAAGTCTTCGCTACTCCTGTCAGATAAAAGGCGACGTGACGTAGCTTGGACGCATCGTCCCAACGGTTAGCCGAACTCACTCGCTCATAGTCGTCGAGCCAATCCTCGACTTCTTCACCGCGAAGTCCAGCAAACAGATGGGGATCACGCTAGTGCCCACTGACAACCCAATACGAAGAGGCTGGGGTAGCTGAGGCCGAGATGGTGGAAGTAGAAGTGCCTGTTGTGCCGGACAGGTGGCACAATCGGCGACTCGATCGAAGCTCCAGGAGGTTGAGCGGGAAGTCAGAGGACGGAGGACCGAAAACACACTCCACCACTTGTGACGCAGCAGTTATCACGACGTGTATTCCGCGTCAAAGATGCGGCGAACCAACCCCGCCCACAGCACGGATTACACTCGAGAGCCAGCCCCACAAGCGATGATGAAGAAGAACCCCATATGAACCCCACGTGATGATGATCATGTACAGATGACAAAGAATAGCTTATAAATTCCCACGATATATATATATATATATATATATATATATATATATATATATATATATATATATATATATATATATATATATATATATATACATACATATATATATATATACACATGCGTGACTATGTGCTGTTCAGTGTTTATCACTGTATATATCCTAATCAATACCCAACACCTGGAGTAGCTTATCAGGCGAATAGCCAGGCTAACATATCCAGCAAATCATTAAACCTCGTTTTTCTCTCTTCTAACATTGTATCTTCTTTGGCGTAAGCTTGTGCTCATACACGAAATGACTCGTAAAGATTCGCCAAAGTCATCGCATTAGAAATAACGCTGCAGACTCTCAACTGCCTATCTTACCATCTGGTCTCAAAAGGTAACATGCACTGTAGCAGCAGTATCTATTTTCTCCTCACTAGAATCCTGATCTTCCCTGCGAATTTCACCGATAACATTTCAGCTGCTTTCTCAGAGCAGGTAACAAAGATATCATCTGATGCCTCTTATTCCTGGCGTTGTGGACAACGGTGGTGTGAACAAAGCAGTAGCGGTAGCGTGGCTGCGAAATTTAACGTGTGCTCCCCAGTTATTTCTTTCTTCCTCAGGGAGTTTTACTTGCCCAGCGAAGTCGTCATGATGGTGACACAGGTGTGACTTCGGCATCTTTAATTCGCATTAACTGTCTTCTCAGACACGCACGCACGCACGTACGCACGCACGCACACACGCACGCACACACACACGCACACGCACGCACACACACGCACACACAAACACACACAAACACAAACACACACACACAAACACACACACAAACACGCACACACGCACGAACACGCACGCACACACGCGCACACGCACACACACACAAACACACACACAAACACACGCACACACGCACGCACACATGCACACGCGCACGCACGCACACATGCACGCGCGCACGCACACGCACGCACACACGCGCACGCACACACACACACGCACACACACGCACGCACGCACGCACACACACGCACACACACACATGTGTGTGTCTGTGTGTTGCTTAAATATTTCTTAAATGCTAAATATTGCAAAAGCCAAGTAATTGAAGATTGATTTTGGACCTATACTGAACACAAATATCGAGATAATACGTTGTAACTATTATTACAAATTAGATTAGCTTACATCCAAGCATGAGTTATGCGAAACTTGATATAGTTCATACACGAAATTTCAGGTGACCATAAAGCAACGTGATAAATAAACGTTACGCGCTCGCAGCTTCTCGCGTGAAGAATCACCAGCAGAGTGAAGTGGCATCTCTCGAGAAAAAGTGCCCACGTAGTACAAGACGACCATTCAGTGTTTTCGCTAGCATACGTATACACTCTTAGCACGGTACCTTTTATGGTAACCTGTAATCACGAGTAACTTATAAAATAAAGGTTACATGCGAAATATGTTGATGTTTTAATTAAATGTTGTTACGTATATATATATCTATAGGTTACAAGAGTCAAAATTGACGGATTTAAAGGTTAATTCAGCGCAAAGCGCCTTGTAACCTTTAGATTTTAACCTCTAAAGAACACTGCAGCGCATCAGTGAGGAGACCTACATCATGGATTGGACGTTTGCTGATAAATGTATCCTAATGTGTTCGTGCTCTGCATTTATGATCTGGTTATTACAAACGTAGGACTTCGGCAGTTCGGGCTGTATTCGGTCTTAATTTCTGTCAGCCAAGCAGTTACATTTTTCACGATTTAAAACCAAAAAATAAATCAAGCATGATCGCACTTGCAAGTTCATCTGCGCGCTGTTTTTTGACGACCGTCCATACTTGGCACACAGCCTTATTTGAAATATCAGCAACGAAGACTGTGTCATCGAATGATGTGGCGTGCACTGCCTGCCGAAACCCAGTGGTCGAACGTGACGGAAGCCCCCTGCTCTCGCACGCATTCTAGCCACCATGAGACAGGCATGGAACATCGGTATTTCAACACGAGAAACAATAGCGGGCGAGTTTCTTTAGAAAAAATGAATATGTTTTAACAAAATTCATGTACAAGGCGAGGAAGAACAGCAGAAGAAAAGCACACGAACGCGTTGGGTCTTTCAGTAAAAGGTTGTTGAAAACATTGAATGGTTCTATCACATATAAATATAATTCAACTTGTCTACTAAAATGTCCCTGCTCAGAACCTTTCAGTTGTCTGCATACATTTTCTGCCTTTAACCGGGTTCGTTTCATTCCCTGCACTGCCTTGATGCTGTCAACCAAAAATTTCCCATGCTTAATTCAACCATAAGCGCTCAAGATGAGGTTAATAGTTAGTGTGCAAGAAGCGCGTGCCTAAGAAAACCATGCCGACACGCGGTACCAGCTAGGCAGCGTGCGTACTGAAGTATAAACGCGCGGCGAGGGAGCTGGGGATGCGGTACGCGCTACGCGACCGGCGTAACTGCTTTGAAATAAACAACCTACATGTCGGCGAACCATTCTGCATTGCACTTAGGATGTTTTAAAAACTTGTAGCAACTGATTCCACTGCCAACTTTCTTTGGGCATTATAAGCTGTGCCGAAGATTGGCATTACAACGACCGCAAATTTAAGTTACAGCAGACACGAAACGCGCCAAACGTTCAGTGAAATGAACAGGATGCCGCTACACTCACATACAAGCGAGCGCCGTCCGCTCCGTTGTCTTTTTTAGGAGACATAGACAGATGAAAAGAGCGTTAAATGTGTGAAGCCGCCAACTGAGAAATGAAATCTTTACCACTGTCCAAACACGAAATGCTTCCACCATCACACCAGTAACATCACTGGCACCTCTGACATTTATTTCTGTAATTCATTGCTTGTTTTCATTTTTTTTTTCATTTTTGCTTGTGCCTCTAAGTGCCTTTTTCTAACATGGCGGCAGCGAGCAGGCATCAGCCACACCGGAGCGCGGCCATCCACGGTGCTATCATCTCTCCTCCTCGGCCCAATCGAGATAGCTCGAGTTGCACGCTGGGAAGATTTTAAGCGGGAGCGGGAGGCTCGGAGCCGGCGGGAGTGGTTAGCGCGCTGTCGTCCTGTCGTTGTTGTCGTTCTGAGACGGCCATTATATTTGACTTGTTTGGATACCATCCGATCACCATTGTGTGCTGCCACCACTTGTAGCCTGCAGTAGTTATTACCGCTTCTACTGGGAACTTGCGCCATCCGCTGCACCCTCATGCCTTTGTGCAGCAGAGACCCTTTCGGTGTGTTGCGCGGTCGCTGCAACGAGCCGGGTTGTGAGTGCAAGCGATACACCATTCTGCGCCTGTCGGAAAGTGACAACCTGGTGAGGTGTGACTATTGTGACCACGTCCCAAATGCACACGGAAAAATATGTGATCTCGGTAAGCAGAACTTTTGCTTTAAATTATTTTTGGGTGGATAGTACGTGAAGTCTTTATAGTTCGCAATTCAACATTTGACATGATGCATGCTCTCGCTTCGCGTAAGTGTTTCTGAAAAAGGTTATTGTTGATATGTTTGCTTCTTTATGCTCTTCGATTTACATTGAGCTAAATTCGATGTTGTCATGTTGTCATTTTGTGCAAATATTGGATTAGACCTTTCTAAAATATTGAGCTTGTCGGCGGGATGAGTTGTGTCAGGGCAACTAAATGACCTGAACAATACGTTTCTTGTACTGACGCCGTGCTTTGGGCTGATGTACTTGACAGAAATCGTTCAGTATTGCACAACTCGCCTCGTGCACCCTCCGTTAGCCATGCTGTGGTGGTGCGTGACTGCCCGCGCCCTGGCCTGGAGGTAATCTGCGGTGTGTGCAGAGGTCGGGCAAGCCGAGGCGGTTCGTGGTTGCATTTCTGCTTTCTTTCGGTGCGAGTAGTGCTGGAGGTCGCGTAATCTCAAAAGTTCGGAGACGCGTTTAAGGGAGCAACAAAACAAACGTTCGCTCCCCTCTGCGTTCTTCAAGTCAACTTGATAGCGATTGTTCGCGGTCGTCAAATGAGATATGTTCATTAATGCCTGTGCTCGCGTGACACCATGGTGATTAGTAAGCTAATGATTACTGTTACGGCAGGTAAAACTACGTACCTTAGTTTGAGTAGTGGTCTAATGCTTTGCTATCGCTATTAGTGCTTCGCTTTTTGGGTAAAAATGCGTGTTTTTTTATTTTATTTTAGTCAAACGGGCCAGTAATTTAACATAAGAATCGGTGGTTAGCATTGACTAACTGCGAAGAATACACAATTCTCTTTTTACCGCAACGTCACCCCTTCTCTTACAACTTGCATTCCAATTTCGCACAATGATGTATAATTATATACAGCGTTGTTTCAGAGAATAAATGTTGTATAGCTTTCGCACGAATTTTGCTTATGTACGCGTCTTTTTTTTTTTTTTGCCTACAGCTCTGCAATGCGCTCTGCATTACTTTGTGAACACTAATGATGTCGTTTCGTTGCGTCTATAATTTCAGAAACGAAAAATGCAGCCGAGGCAAAGGTGCAATGCAATGTGCCAGGCACCGCTGTTCGAGGCCTCAGTGTCACATGAAACTGTGGAAGCTTGCACATCTAGTCTCCTCAGTGCAATATGGTTAGAATAATGTGGAATGTTGGCCAAAGCTTTTTTGATTGCCTAGTGTATCAAATATTTTAAAGCGAAGCTTTTTTTGCCTCTTCCTTCGGCTTTTCCACTGCTGCTGCTGTCGCTGACCTGCACGCGGCGTCGGGGAGTGGTTGAGTACGTAATGTACATAATGTACGCAGTGTACGAGAAATTACATTGTACTTGTACATAGTAGAAACGCGGGAGTGACGTCTGTGAGCCCTTTCCAGCAAGAACTGCGCGGGCGTCGCCACAATGCCCTCTGGAGTTCTTTAGTCGTCACAATGTCCTCTGAAACTCCTCGGCCATCGACACAATTACCTCTGGAGCGCTGTAATTACGCGTTAGCCTGCGGTATAAGCATTGTAGAAGCTG